>NC_063052.1:36280029-36387529 GCF_018812025.1 Megalobrama amblycephala | reverse complement strand
CACAGAACAACAGCCATCAGAGTCAAACACTCCACATGAGCACAACAAATCAGCACAGACGGCAGAGGAGGAGCCGCAGGAGAGCGACGGCGGTGTGAAATTGAGTGACGAGTGTGTACAGCGAGCATGTCACACACATGAGAGAGCCATTCCCATGCAGGAGACCGTGGAGGCCCTCGACATCACAGAAGAGAGTGAGAACACTTAGAGAAACATGAGATGAAGTGCTTTAATACAGTAGATCTGAGAGTCGAAGCCATGTTTAAAGGGATTGATCACACAAAAATCATTTATTTGCCCTTCTCTGTCAGTGTTTTTGATATGCAAGATATTTTTTTCAGATCTTGCCAAAAAAGTTCATAAAAATACACTACCATTCGAACAATATTATTAAAATATTATTGCAATTTAAAATAACTGTTTTTAGGATTCTTTGATGAGTAGAAAGTTGAAAAGAACAGCGTTTATTTGAAATAGATGATCAAACAATGACAATTGTCATTTTTGGGTGAACTATTCCAAATCAAATATGGCGTCATCTTCAGTTAAGATCTATATGGCTCATCATGTGTGTGTTTAGGTCTGGAGACTCTCTTGTGTTACCTGGAGCTTCATCCTCAGCAGTGGGTGGAGCTTCTCCATCCGACTCTCTCCGTCTGTAAGCTGCAGTGTTACGGCGGTCCACAGCAGCTCCGTAAAATCACCAAACTGTACGTCACTCACAGTGTGTCTTAAACATGATTTTTAAGAGCTCTTCAGTGGCGTGTGTGGTAAATTTGCATGTCCGTTAGGTGTCCTCCGGTCGCTGTGGCGTTGGCACGGAAACGCATGGCGGGGGAGTGTGTGGAGTCATGTGACGCTCTGGAGTTTGACGTGGTGGAGCTGGCGGACACTATGGGCTGGCAGCTTCCTCTGGTGAAGAGAGGCCTGAGACAGCTGCAGTGGGGCTCAGGTGAGAGGAGAGGTTACACACCCAAATCTACAAACTTATCTAAAACAACAAGCTTTGTTCTGATTGGATCTGACCTCTGTGATTTAAAATCTATTTAACTTCCTCTAATTGTCATGAAAAAGCACAAAAAATGTGACTGATCACTTTACAAGTCTTTACAATAAAGATCTGATTAGAAGATTAATAAATGAATAATGAATAATGAATAATAAAGATTGGGCTGGAAACTATGAGTTTGTAAGTTTCAAACCTCAGATCCATGAACCTCAAACTATTCTGTTCTCTTTGATTCTGTTGTATTTTGTTTGGTTCTATTCTATTATGTTGTGCGCTTTTCTGTTCTATTTTATTCTTTTATTTGACTCTATTCTGTTCTATTATATTGTCTTGTACTCTATTCCATTTTATTATGTTGTTCCTTTCTGTTCTATTTTATATTTTATTTTATATTTTATTATGTTGTATTCTGTTATATTCTGTTTTATTCTATATTCTATTATGTTGTGTGATTTTGTTTTATTTTTCCCTATTCTGTTCTGTACTATTCTGTTATGTCGCCCTTTTTCTATTATATTTGACTCTATTTTGTTCTATTTTTATTGTTTTATTCTTTCCTGTTGTACTGAAGCATAACATAATAGAATAAAATAAAACAGAATATTTTTGTTGTATTCTGTTCAGTTCTATTTTTTTGTACACTATTCTGTTTTGTTCTATTCTATTGTTATGTTCTGTCTGTTCTATTTTAGATTCTATTTTATGTTGTATTCTGTTCTGTTCTATTCTATTGTTGCCCTTTTCTGTTCTATTTTATTTTGCTCTATTCTGTCCTATTTTTGTTTTTCATTTTGTTTTTCATTTTCTATTAAAGTTATTTCTGTTTTTATGTTCTATTCTGTTCTATTCTATTATTTTGTGTGCTTTTCTGTTATTCTATTCCATTATGTTGTTCTATTTTATTGTTGTTCTGTTTTGTTATATTCTATTATGTTGTTGTTCCTTCCTGTTTTATTTTAGATTCTATTTTATTTTGCTCTATTCTGTCCTATTTTTGTTTTATTCTATTCTATTGTTATGCTGTTCTATTAGGCCTTTCTGATTTATTCTGTTTTATTCTATTCTATTCTATTATGTTGTACTCTATTATGTTTTGTTCTACTATGTTGTGTTTATTTGTTCTATTTTATTCAATTTTATAATGTATTATAATATGTATTTACAATAGTTCTGTTCTATTCTATTGTTTTATTCTGTTGTGATCTCCTCAGGTTCATATGGAGGCACAGGCCGGAGCGGTGTTCACGTGGAGTTCTCAGCGCTGTCCTTCTACTTCCGCTCGTATGGCGACCTGACTCCGGATGAGCTGGACGCGGTGGGAGCGTTTCTGCACGGGAGAGTGATGGCGCAGGAGAGGACACAGCTGTACCAGCTCAAAACCTGCTTCAAAGCCTTCCGCAGGTCACACACACACACTTCTGATCAGTTGTTATGATTGGTAGAGTATTTTGAAATCTTGTTGACATTCACTGATAGAATATGCACTCAAAATCATTGCAAGATTTGCATACTGAAATATGATTGGTCATTTTTTTTTTAATTGCATGTGTTACATTCACTAACATTTGACTTGAGGGAATGGCATCATCTTTACTATCTCTGCCTGTATGTGTGTTTGTGCAGCGTTGCGTACCGTAACTGCAGTCTGTGTATGGATGATCTGGAGGAGAGCAGGAGTCAGGCTCTCAAAGAGCTGCTGCGTGATTACTTTGACAAGAGGAGAAACCTGGACCTGAGCAAACACTATCAGGAGGAAGAGGATGAGGAGGAAGAGCTCAACAAATGCAAGGTTTGTGACTTGTTTACGATTTCACCTTGAGCAGATGTTATATCTCACGTGTGGATGCTAGTTTAATCTGGTGTGACGTTGTATTTTGTCCTCAGATGAGGGACTGGGAAGGTCAGATCTGTGCGGACATCAGAAGTTTCCTGTCCAGTCGCAGCGATGAGAAGTTCTCTGGTCGAGCCGTGGCCAGAATATTCCACGGCATCGGTTTGTTTTTCTTGTGAATTTCTTGTTGTCTATGATAATATTGTAATTGTTGTTTTAACGATGTAGAAGAGTTAAAAAATGTATTTGTCATTGAATCATTCAAGATTCATACAAAAATGTTGATTTATCCATTAATGAAACAAGTGAGTCATTGAATCATTCATTCAAACCAGTATTTTTAAAAAGTAATTAATTAAATATTTTAAAATAGACTGCAGCAATTAACATTTTGATAGAACTTTTTGTAAATTACACTTTATTTTGTTAGTCGTTTGTTCAGAATCGTGGGAGAATTGTGATCGTGTTTGAAACAAAAATTGTGATTCTCTTTATTTAGAATCGTGCAGCTTTAGCAAAAAGCAAACAAAAACAAGTGCATCTTTCAAGTGCATGCTTTCATTGTGTGATATAGCCTTGTTAGAACAACACCAAAATACAACATATGTGGCAAAAAATGTCCTGTATGAGATTTTTTCTCATTTATTTCATATGATATAGTTGAGCAAGAGTGCTGTTTTCCCAAATATCAGCACTGTTGCAAATGTGATATTGGCTTTATATAACAGTTCAATAAATAAGTTAATTTAATGAGTTACATTGTAGACACTCAGTTTTACCAACAAAAATAGTTCCTCAGAGCAACACAGAGGTGTTTCGTTCCTGAATGAATCAGTGTTTTAGAATAAATCAATGATTCAGTGATCCATTCATAAAATCACTTGCTTCGTTCCTGAATGAATCCATTTGAATGAATCTGTTAAATTATTTTTTTTTTCTCTGATGTCACTTTGTTTTTCAGTGTCATTGCATACATAGGTTGTAATTTTTACATTAAAGGTGCAAAATTTTGTTATGATTTTTGTTTCATTTTGTGTAGACTTTTTATATCCAGATATATCCCAGTAGAAATCAAGATATTTTGTCAATATCGCACACACCTTTACTCTGCACCTGTTGTCATGGTTTCATTTAAGAGTAATTCAGCATGTGTTTGTTTCCTCCTGCAGGAAGTCCGTGTTATCCAGCGCAGACGTACGGACGCGACCGCAGATACTGGAGGAAATACATTCAGTTTGATTTCAATGAGATCATTCGATTAGCCACTCAAGAGATCATTAGAACGAGGTAACACATGATCACATGATCGTCTGTGTGAAACTCAAACTACAATCTGAATTTATTTATATATTTGTGCTGTTTGTCATTATTTTAAAATGTTCACGTGTTGTGTTTGATGACTTTGTACACAATAAAGACAGTTTTCTGGTGAATTATTGATCTGTATGAGATCTGTAAACTCATCAGTTGTATTTGCTCAGTCTGTCCTGTAGTGGGCGCCATTGCACTGTTTTCTGTTCAGATTCCTTCGAGTCAGTTGACACATTTATACTAAACAATCCCAGTCATTCAACAGATATCAGCGTATTAATATTTATAATAGCTTGTATAATCTACATTCATCACACACACACACACACACACACACAAACACCTACACACACCTACGGCCATATGTTTTGTGTGGTCTCTCCTACAGTCATTTTAATTACACCATGAATATAAAAAGACTCCAGATTCATAAAAAAATAGTGTGCAGGAATTTATCTGATTTTTTTTTTTTTTCCTAATAATTTACTGCTGCCAAAAAATAAATTATGTATATATTTTATACAAATATATATATATATATATATATATATATATATATATATTACACTTTGTATAGCAGATTTATATATTTATACATGTTTGTATAGCAAACAACTTAACATACATGTATGGTTTTAAAAATCCCCCCAAAAATGCATTTGTAGTGACTCTATTCAAGCATTTGCTTTAGAAAAAATTTAATTTTCAGAGAAATAAACCAAAGGGTAATTTCACCATGTTCTCAGCTGAGAACATAAAATTCTTCCTGTAAAAGTGAGAATGAAGAAATAAAGTGTAGTGTGTCAGTTACATGTGTTGCACACGTGTTACTCGTTCATCTCAAGCTGCTCTGCTGATTCAAACTCACCTGTTTCTGAACATGAATCAGAGACAAACTCTTCAATGCTTTATAATAATTCATATAAACATTTGTGTTATTTACTTAGAAATGGATCACTACAGAGTTTTTATATGATGAAAATAATTTCAAACACTAATGTAAGTGAATTTCCTTCAATATGAAGTCAATAATGTGAGAGGAGGGTATTTTTGTCACACCCTGGTTCATTTCTGACCCTGTAAAGAGAGCATTTGTATGAGTAATGTCTCTTTACATGCTTAGCTTTCCTAAATACCATTACATTATTTTAAGTGGCATTCATTTTAAAGGCTTTTCCGAGGTTTGCAGTCATTGCACTGTATTTAATTGGGCGTGTGTATGTTCTATTTCTGAGACATATGTTATTTTCCTTCATTTTTACAAGCATCACTGTCTAATGTACACTTCTGAGGAGTCATGCAGATCAGACTCGACGAAACCTCAGCATTTCTGCTTTGACACAATAACAAAATCACTGGCTTCAGCACTGCAATCTCTAACATGACTAATTACATGAGACCAGGATGCTGAATAGATGCTTTACATCACATTTATTAAAGCACAGAGACTATGAGTGAATATTAGACTTGCACAAGAGCTATAGGTCACCATTCATTTATTCACAAAACAATTCATACTTCATACATTAGCAGAATTTCATGTAGTAAAATCACTTCCACATATCAAATGCAACTTTTTCTATTCAGTTACATCTTTACAGAAACAACAAATACAAATTAACTTATATTTGGCTCCTGTCCTTTAGTTTAAATCTATCTAAAGAATCTATCTGTTATTTAACTGCTGTAATTAAAGTGATTCACACAGCTGATTTAACCATTTCAAATGTTACATTTTAATCAGATTTGAGTGGTGTTTTAAAAATACGATAATATTATTAAAAGTAATGTTTTAAAATGAAAAATATCCCATATTAAAACATGGCAGCACTATAAATTGCACATATTTCCTCTGTTTTAAGTGACAATCACACACAGTCATGCTCGAGGAAGGGAATATGATAACGCACAAGTACAAAGCAGCATCATGTTTTAGATTCCTATCTGATCTTCATATAAAGACAGGAGTAATAAAATCCCCCATCCCGTCATCAGACCCAGATTCTGCAGGAGAAGAATCAGCCACGGCCATTTGCTCTCGACGTGAAGCATGGAGGGAAGCTGGATGAGACAAAAAAACAGAAACAAAGTCTGGTTTTTATGATGATCTCATGACACACACATTTTTGATGTTTGTTGTGTTTCACTTGAGAGATGCAGGAAAGTACAATGCAATGAGTTTTTTCTTAAAAAAACATTTCAGAATTGACTGATATGGCTGCTTTTAACAGAAGTCCATACAACATGTAATTTTCATTTTACATAAAATATGGTGCTATTTTTGCTCTGTTATTGAGAACAGTTATGAAAGAAGCCAAATCATAGCAAGCGCACCATGTCTGCGAGGGCGATGTAGAGGAAGAGGCCGGCGGTGACGGCAGAGATCCAGTCCTCTGCGAGTGTTTGTGTGGAGATGGACAGGGAGATGTACAGACCGACGAAGGAGGTGAGAGCGCTGCCCACGTTCAGGAGCAGAGCGATCTTCACCGACAGACCGCAGTGAAGCAGGACCGCAAAATCACCTGCAGACGACAACAGAGTATATCAAATCAAATATATACAATTATATTTTGCATAATAAAAATGAAATCTATTACAGGACCATTACAGGTTTAATATATATATATATATATATATATATATATACACACACTACCGCTCAAAAGTTTGGGATCGGTACGTTTTTTAATGTTTTTAAAAGAAGTTTCGTCTGCTCACCAAGGGTGCATTTACTTAATTAAAAATACAGTAAAAACAGTAATATTGTGAAATATTATTACAATTTAAAATAACTGTTTTCTATTTGAAAATATTTTAAAATGTAATTTATTCCTGTGATCAAAGCTGAATTTTCAGCATCGTTAATCCAGTCTTCAGTGTCACATGATCCTTCAGAAATCATTCTGATATGTCAATTGCTGCATACTGCAAAAGTATTAATTTCTTTAATTTCTTAAAAAAAAAAAAAAAAAAAATTCTTACTGACTCCAAACTTTTGAACGGTAGTGTGTATTTTATTTATATATATATATATATATATATATATATATATACACACACACATATACATTTAATATATTAAATATAATATTTAACATTTAAAAATTGTAAGAAGCATATTTTATATATAATTTATATACATTTTCTAATTGTTTCATATGTATAATATAAAATAATATTTAAACTAAAAAACAAATTATTAATTTTAGTGAATAAAAATAGCATTTTGTATAATATACACACACATGTACTGTATATATTTAATAAATATATACATATTTAATAAATATATATTAAATACATATAGAGATTTTATATATATTATTATTTTTTAAATATAATTTATATTAAATTTAAATATAAATATTATATATATATAAATATTATATATTTTTAATAAATATATATTCTATTATATTACTTAAATATAAAACATTTTTAATTTTTTTTCCATATTTAAATATTGTTTTATATTATACGTAATACATATTAAATCATTATGTATAATAAAAATAAATATAAATTGTAACCAATTAATTTCACTATTTAAATGTAATTATTAATAAATACAGGCCTTATTTACTTTATGCAAAATGTGATCCTTTATTTTTTTATGATCTTTTCATGGCAAGTTTTGAGAGTTTCATTACATCTGTTTATGCTGATTTAACCAGGTTGAAATGATTTTTTGTTGCATAAAGACTATAAACAATGAGAAATCTCATTTTATGATCCTGAAAGGAAACGTGTGCAGGAAAACAGAAAAACATGTTTGACTGCAATTCCAGGACATGTGTGTCATTAATATCTAGTGTGTTTATGTGGGACATTCCTTCATCCACACCAGGAAGAGTGAAAGTGTCCTTTGTTTTCTCTTTGTTGTCTTGATTAACCAGTAATGTTACTGTACTTTACATTATGTGCAAGAGTTATTGCAAGAGTATGCAGAAAGCCTTAACATTCAAACTACACATTTCCGTAACCTAAAGAACATTCACACAACATGTCTGTCCTGACAATCTTTCATTTCCTAGTTGTTTTCAATGTATTTTCTGCAGCTGGATAAGAGTTAACTACTGAGACGTCTCACCTAACTCGTGTGGAAGTTCATGGCACAGGACTGCCAGCGATGTCGCCAGTCCTGAGCGCCACGACACGGAGAACGCAGCGCCCATCGCCAGACCGTCCGTGAAGTTATGGATGCCGTCACCAATGGTGATCATATACGGCAGCAGACGCTTCTCTGAGGGACATGAGGAAGATCAGTTCACTACTGAAGTCTCTTCTGCTCAACAAGGATGCATTTATGTTATTAAAAATACAGTAAAAACAGTAATATTGTGAAATATTAGTACAATTTAAAATAACTGTTTTCTGTATAAATATGTTGTAAAATGTAATTTATTCCTGTGATGCAAAGCTAAATTTTCATTCAGAGTACATATGGTCCCTCTCTAAATAGTGTTAAAGTAACACTGAAGCAGAGTTAAAGTTAATGAGATAATTAAGCCATTAATAAGGCTGTGACTGAAGTCAGTTGTAGTTCTTGTGTATCTCTTGTCTTCAGTGATTCTGCTTGTTAACAGCAGGTGTTCATCACTAATGTGCAATCATTATTTAATGAATTGCTTAATTATCTCATTAACTTCAACTCTGCTTCAGTGTTATTCTAACACTATTTAGAGAGGGACCATATGTACTCTGAGCAGAGTTGATTTAACTCTGGAGATTTTGTTGTGTACTCCAGTCTTCAGTGTCACATGATCCTTCAGAAATCATTCTAATATGCTGATTCGCTGCTCAAGAAACATTTCTGATTATTCTCAATTTTAAAAACAGTCGTGCTGCTTCATATTTCTGTGGAAAATCTTACTGAATCTAATCTTTTGAATTCTAGTGTAACTAGAAATGTTCATGAAAAGACACTTTTGTACAAGTGACCTCATAGGATGGTGCTGGTCAAGGTCACTTTAATAACAGGTCATTTTACTCCCTTAAATGTGTGACACAAACATGTGATTAACTCTAACTGTGGTGTAATTATTAAAGGTCCAGACGTGTTTAACACCGAGCGCTGACGGCATTAACTGACCTCGTGTGCTGCTGAACGGCTCCAGGGAGGACTTCCCGTTGTTTTGCTCGTCCACCTGAAATCAATGAGAACTGACAGTATTAACTGATGATTTTGTGCTTTGATCTGCCTGCATTGACACTTTTCTTTAAAAGCTGCTGTGCAGCCAAATAATGTACCATTTATCACTGTAAAGCTGCTTTGACACAATCATTTTACATTGTAAAAAGCGCTATATAAATAAAGGTGACTTGACTTGACAGAGAAAGACTGGGACTCTTCTGCACTGATAAACTGTGTTTGATGGTCAAAATAAATTGGACATGTTATGGAAAAAATTATACACCACAATCACAGATGTTCCTGACTGTCCAGATAGGATTTTTTCTTCTGAGTGAGCTGAAAAATTGCTGTAATTATTGCAAATTGTATAAAAAAAATAAGAATAATCCACCTTTGATAACCAAATTTTCCTTTCTAAATAGGACTAAAGCTAATCTAGAAAATTAGATAAATATCCATTCATTAATTAAACAATCAAATCTCCATTTCTGATTCAGATGGTAATAAAAGCTGTAAATCCTAAAATGACCTCATGTTTTCAACAATTACTGTCTGGGTTTGTGAAATATGACTTCACCTGACCTCCTCAGGGAAAACTAGTTCTGTTCATCTTGTAGTCTTTGTGTAGCGTTTTGTAACATAATAAAGTCTTGTTTATTTGGAGCGTCTCACCAGCTCGTCCTGTGAGGTGGAGGAGTTGTTGTTGCGTCTCCTGCTCTGGAACATCTGCAGAACTTTGCTGTGATCACAGTGATGAGAGTCAGACTCCTACAACACAACAGAGATCATTTAAGGCAAGTCAGCTCATGTGGCGGCCATCTTACTAACATTTACCAGTCATACCAGTGAACACAGAAAAAAATACAAATAAGAGATAAATATAACAATAACTATATTGGCATCCACACCAACGGATGAGATCATTCTGATCATCACAAGCGAGCTGCAGTTTTGTTGTCTGTCGCTTTAAATGCTCGAGCTCTTTAAAGCAAGAAGGATTCTGATTGGCTGTCAATGTTTTTATTGTTCATCAGCTGGAAAAAAATCATTGTGAAAGTGATTCCTCTGTGTCGTTATCATTATAGTTGTAGTGTGGACTCAGCTTTTGTTTTACATTTAGAAAATATATTGTTATAGTTATCGTCCTTGGTGTGAACGGGCCTTTAATGTCAAAAATGCTTGAAAACAAGACAGATTTACCAAGACTTTCCATACAGTGTCTTTAATATAAGTGCATTTTAACTTCACTGGCGGAGTTTTTTCTCTCTAAGTATAAAAGAGTTACAAACAGGTGAAAAAACACACCAGTGCAGTAAAAATGATTCATATTTTGTGAAAACTGTGATTACACTGTGCATTTTTATGATTCTTTGATAATAAAAGTTCGAAATAACAGCATTAATTTGAAACAGAAGTATTTTTTAACATTTTAAATGTCTTTTCTGTCACTTTTAGTCAATTTAATGTATTCTTGCTGAATAAAAGTATTAATTTCTTTTTTAAAAATCCAGACCTTTGAACGGTGGTGTGCGTTTATTAAAACATCAACAAGTCTTAATATCTTTTGCAATGTTGCCTCTCAATATCATGCTGAATTTATCTTGTTTTAAGGGTTTTTACACATTTTAAGTGGAAAATAAGACAAAATTTCTCAATTGGATTATTTGCAGTGTGCACTGGAGTTCTAGACTCAATTTTAATGTCAAAAAGATGTCAAAAAGATTCTATATAAGGGGAAATGTCTATATAAGGAGAATCTTTGTCAAAAAGATTCTATATAAGGGGAAATGTCTATATAAGGAGAATCTTTGTCAAAAAGATTCTATATAAGGGGAAATGTCTATATAAGGAGAATCTTTGTCAAAAAGATTCTATATAAGGGGAAATGACTATATAAGGAGAATCTTTGTCCAAAAGATTCTATATAAGGGGAAATGTCTATATAAGGAGAATCTTTGTCAAAAAGATTCTATATAAGGAGAAATGTCTATATAAGGAGAATCTTTGTCCAAAAGATTCTATATAAGGGGAAATGTCTATATAAGGAGAATCTTTGTCAAAAAGATTCTATATAAGGGGAAATGTCTATATAAAGAGAATCTTTATGTCAGAAAGATTTTATATAAGGAGAAATGTCTATATAAGGAGAATCTTTGTCAAAAAGATTCTATATAAGGGGAAATGTCTATATAAAGAGAATCTTTATGTCAGAAAGATTCTATATAAGGAGAAATGTCTATATAAGGAGAATCTTTGTCAAAAAGATTCTATATAAGGGGAAATGTCTATATAAGGAGAATCTTTGTCAAAAAGATTCTATATAAGGAGAAATGTCTATATAAGGAGAATCTTTGTCCAAAAGATTCTATATAAGGGGAAATGTCTATATAAGGAGAATCTTTGTCAAAAAGATTCTATATAAGGAGAAATGTCTATATAAGGAGAATCTTTGTCAAAAAGATTCTATATAAGGGGAAATGTCTATATAAAGAGAATCTTTATGTCAGAAAGATTTTATATAAGGAGAAATGTCTATATAAGGAGAATCTTTGTCAAAAAGATTCTATATAAGGGGAAATGTCTATATAAAGAGAATCTTTATGTCAGAAAGATTCTATATAAGGAGAAATGTCTATATAAGGAGAATCTTTGTCAAAAAGATTCTATATAAGGGGAAATGTCTATATAAAGAGAATCTTTATGTCAGAAAGATTTTATATAAGGAGAAATGTCTATATAAGGAGAATCTTTGTCAAAAAGATTCTATATAAGGGGAAATGTCTATATAAAGAGAATCTTTATGTCAGAAAGATTCTATATAAGGAGAAATGTCTATATAAGGAGAATCTTTGTCAAAAAGATTCTATATAAGGGGAAATGTCTATATAAAGAGAATCTTTATGTCAGAAAGATTTTATATAAGGAGAAATGTCTATATAAGGAGAATCTTTGTCAAAAAGATTCTATATAAGGGGAAATGTCTATATAAAGAGAATCTTTATGTCAGAAAGATTCTATATAAGGAGAAATGTCTATATAAGGAGAATCTTTGTCAAAAAGATTCTATATAAGGAGAAATGTCTATATAAGGAGAATCTTTGTCAAAAAGATTCTATATAAGGAGAAATGTCTATATAAAGAGAATCTTTATGTCAGAAAGATTCTATATAAGGAGAAATGTCTATATAAGGAGAATCTTTGTCCAAAAGATTCTATATAAGGGGAAATGTCTTAAATGATTGCATAACACTTTCATGTTTAACAGGTTATTTCAATTTTTTTCTACTGATAAAGTATGTTTACGAGCTGTTTAATCCATAAAATTGAAATAAAATTAAAAATGAACAAAAATTTAAATAAATCCATAAAATGATCCCATGATTGGAACCCATATATGAAGTGCTTTACCCTTTAAAGAGTTAGTTAACCTAAAAATGAAAATTATGTCATTTATTACTCACCCTCATGTCGTTTCACACCCATAAGACCTTTTTTCATCTTCGGAAGACAAATTAAGATATTTTGATGAAATCCAAGAGATTTTTGACCTCCCTATAGACAGCATAACCACTTTCAAGTCCCAGAAAGGTAGTAAAGACATTGTTAAAATAGTCAACATGGCTACAGTGGACCTTAATGTTATGAGGCGACGAGAATACTATTTTTGTGTAAAAAACCCCCAAAATAACAACTTTATTCAACAAATTAAGATAAATTTAAATAATGAGCGAGCGTTTACTACATGAACAGCGTTGGAGACAAGACATTGTTGAATAAACATTGTGCACAAAACATTAGGTTTACCATAAGGTTGAAGCTCTGCAGTCAAGTTGACTATTTTAACTGTCTTCTACTTTTCTGGGCCTTGAAAGTGTTTATGACATTGCTGTCTATGGGGGTGGGGTTCAAAAAGCTCCCAGATTTCATCAAAAATATCTTAATTTGTGAACGAAGGTCTTACAGGTTTGGAACGACATGAGGATGAGTAATGACAGAATTTTCATTTATGGTTGAACAAACCCTTTAAGCTTCTATATAGAAGCTTTTCTTCTAAGTCTGCAGACTCAGTCACTCACTCCGTCCTGATGACCGTGTCGAGTGATGATGGAGAATATGGCTTCCATCAGAAAGAAGACATAGATGCCACCAACGACCACCAGGAGTTTGTAAAGATAGTCAAGGTTCTCCTCCTCATGACTGTGTCCATCTTCATGACCATGAAGACCTAAAAACTACAGTCACAATGCAATGAGAACAATGAACGAATTCCATCCCATTCAGACATTTTTAAATCTGCCTACCGAAGGAATCAAATGCAGAAGAGCGTCGCCCGTGAGGGATCCGACAGCGAGGCTGATGCAGAACTGGATGCACATCTGAAACACCTGCGTGCACCTGGAGAACAGCAGCACCACGATCCCAAACATGGCCATCAGACAGACGATGATGTTAGCGAGGGTGGCATATCCATATCCTGGGCACAAAGGGATCATTGAGTGATTGTATAAAGAGATCACTGTCTGTGTTATTCACAGGTGCGACCGGTTTTTGTAAACATTCAGATGGAATCTGGTTTGTGACCAGAAAATGATGCCAGCTTTCTCTCCAGGAAGAGTAGTTAAAATAATGCGTTGAGGAATATTTGTGGTTTCCTTGTTCTTTTGTGGTCAAGAGACTGATACCAACAAGAACTAAATACTGTAGTAGAACCAGAACAGCAACCTGTCATGTATCATTGTGTATAAAGTGTCATGTTTCTGATACAGAAACTGAATGTAAGAGATCATCTAAACATTTACTATCACTAAAAGTTACATATAATAGAAAAGTTGTACTTTCTGACAAACTTATACTATTTTTAATACGTTTTTCACATTTAAGTTGTTGCCATTAGACACTACTGTTAAAAGTTTGGGGTTTGTAAGATGTTTTAATGTGTGTTGTGCTCATCAAGGCTGCATTTATTTCATCAAAAATACAGTAAAAACAGTGAAATATTTTTACAATTTAAAATAACTTTTTACTATTTGAAAATATGTTAAAAAGTAATTTATTTCTGTGGTCAAAGCTGAATTTTCAGCATCATTACTCCAGTCTTCAGTGTCACATGATCCTTCAGAAATCATTCTAATATGCTGATTTGATGCTCAAGAAACATTTATGATTATTATCAATGTTATTATTATTATCAAAACAGTTGTTCTGCTTCATATTCTTGTGAAAACTGTGACTTTTTTCAGGATTTATTTGCTTTTGTAACATTATAAATGTCTTCACTGTCATTTTTGATCAATTTAATGCATCTTTTCTGAAAATATGTACATAGTAGTGTGACCAATATAAATATAGTCCAGACAGATTAATTTTTGGCTTTTTTTTTATAATTACTGGCATCAACCAATAATTATAGCATTGCACAGAAGTCTTTTAGTTCCTCTTGTTAAGTTTGAAATTCAACTGATAGCCTAGATTTTAACGCACATTTTTCTCTTTTCAGATGTTGATTATATTTTGACTTTTCACTTAATTTCTGTAATTTAGAATATTATATTTGCGATCATTAAAATGTCTTATTTATATAATGGTATGACATCAACCATTGGAAAACACATATTGGTTTAAGCACTATATTGATGTTTTGTCACTCCCATCAAATTTGCTTTACATATATATATATATTATTTTTATTTTTTTTAATAAATGATAACAGTTCAACTATGTCATGGCGGAGAAACTATTTAAAGAGCATCTTGATGAGCAAATTGCTGTAGTTACAGTTAGTTAAACTGACATATTTATTGCATCTACTTCAATAATAAAACATTCAGCTGAAGGAAACTTGAGCACTTTGTTTCTACATGAGTATGTTTCTGGACTTTATATTGATATAGTCATAAGCCTGTCTATGCCATGCATCTCAGAGTAATAGTTCAGTGCTGATCTGACGGTGTAAACAGACGTCACTCACTCTCAGCGGTGCTCAGAGAATCAGGGGTCACGTGTGTGAAACTGATCTCAGAACAGCCTCTGCTGAGGATCTGCTGAATCAGAGCAGGACTGAGCTGAGTGAACTGATCTCTGGTCAGTGATGAAGAGTTCAGCTGATAGATCCTCAACAGGTCTTCAGCGCTGAAACACATCTGTAGACAAAACAACCAGAAACTATTTGAGACAAGCACATTTTTGTATGCAAATATATTAATATTTGGCTTCAGTTACTTTCATTTTTCTGATAAGCATGCATGCATTAGTGTGTACTATTCCCTGATTTATTAGTTGCATCGATGTCAAAGGACTATTTAGATGGGATGGCGTGAGATTTAAAAAAAAAAAAAATCTATATATGCATTTTAGATGCATGGTTTATAATGTTTCAAATGTTGTGTCTTTCAGTTTTCACTCAAAAAAATTGAACAAAAATTGAGCACTTGTAATGGCTTAATTATTTCACTCTGATATAATCATGGTCTCAGATTGCACTGTACGTCATAACATCCACCAAGAGAGCAAAGCATCAATTATTCATGTAAATATGTCATGTTAAGGGCCTCAAAATTATGTCTTACTCAGCTGAATAATTGCTCTACTCATCAAAATCTAAATGATTAGAGTCCTACAGCATGTAAAGATCTCCCATGATGCCCCACACAAACACTGCTGTGTCTTACCGTATCCCAGCTGCTGTTATTATGGTGATCTTCCTGATGATTTTCCTCCTGATGGGGATCAGCATCAAGATGAGCACCATCGTGATCGTCTTCTGCTCCACCCAGATTCAGTGTCTTCAGAAGCTCCTCAAAATCTGAGTAACAATGGCAAAGTTTAAAATATTAAAATAGAGCACAAATGTTCAGCTTTAAACCAAATATTGTACATATATGCATAGAAGTACTTCAGAAAATCATTAATAGGTATTAAAACATACTTATACTACAATCAGGAGAACCTTTTTAAGTTCCATTAATGTTTTTGCTATAGCCAGTGTTATGGGTTTGATTCCCAGGGAATGCATGAACTGATAAAATGGATACTTTGAAGGCAGAAGAAAATGCTTTGAATAAAAGCATCTGCCAAATGCAAAAACATAAATGTAGAACACAGAAACCTAAACACTGATCTGAAGAACCTTTTATGATTTTTATATATATTTGCTGTAAAAAGTGGAAAAAAGCACCATTTCTATATGACCTGAGCAGGATTATTATAGTTAACAAAAAAGAATACTAAAACCATAAAAAAAATTGTCACTTGATATTAAATAAACATTAACTGAAATAAAATAAATATAAAAAACCCTTAAACTTACTTTTAAATCAACCAAGGCAACATTTCTCATTTTCATTTAGTATAAATCATGGTTTTTATTATAACTGGAACTAAAACCACAAAAAAAGACATTTTACTTGAAATAAAATAACAATGTTTACATTTTTTTATATTTTATTTCAGCTAGTTACCAAGACAAAATTTCTCCTTTTTTTATTCAGTTTAACTTGATGTACTAAAATAACTAAAATTGAAATAAAAATTAATAAAAACTATATACATATATTTAAAAAAAGAAAAAAAACTGGAATGACAACGAATGACAAAAACACAGCAAAATTACTAAAACTTTAACTGAAATGAAAATATAAATGGAAAATATAAACAACATCTATTTCAAAAATAGTAATAAAAATATAATAGTATCTTGATGCTAAAATATCACTGGTTTAATTTGAAGTACTAAAACTGAAATAAAAATGAATAAAAAATGAATAATAAAAAAAGCTAATAAAAATGATAAAAACACAAAATTACTAAAACTTTAACTTAAATGAAAATGAACATGGAAAATTTATGAAATATGAAACATGAATAAAAACTATAATAGTATATTAATGATACTAAAGTAACACTGCTCTTAAAAATAACTTTCTTTGGTGTGATTCTGTTTATTCAGCATGATTCAACCATATTAAATAATTTTTTTTTTACTTCATTGAAATCAAATGTCTCCACATGAAACTGATTGTCAGGTTAGTGTAACATCATCAGTCATACCATGAAGCGTGAGGTTATCAGAGCCGAAATGGCTGAAGATGTAATCCAGAAAGTACTGCTGCTCAGGAAGAACATGAGATCTCACACAGTCTCCACGCAGGACGTGATACAGGACGCTTCCCAACACGGCGTCCAGCTCTACGTGATGATCTCCGCTCTCGTCCAGGATGTCGTCCAGAGAGAGACAAGACTAAAAATATGCAGACAAATGACAGATGTGTGTCAAAACCATGATACTGAAGGATTACAACTTTTATTTTAAACCTGAAAATCTGTCGCTGACCTCATGTGTGTCGGGCTGATAGTGTTTTTCCATCTCATCAAAGAGCTTCTCCAAACCCTGATATTCTGGGATCCCCTCGTGAGGAGGACGGCTGGTGTCGTTGAGGTCTGAGATGTTTTGGATGAAGTGATGCGTCTCTACGGCCCAGCGTCCCTCCCGTACGGCTCTGCAGGTCTCCATCGGATCGCTCAGGAACAGACAGAGCGCAGGAGCCAGCGTGAAGAAATCCTCCATCTGGAGCTGCTGTGAGCTGCTGGAGTTACTCAACAGCTGCTGAAGACCTTCAACAGACACACACTGAATACAGCAGAGAGTGAAAAGAGAGATAAGAAAGCTTATATTAGTTTAATTTGCCTTAGTTGTCATGAAAATGAAGTCACAAGGAAATATCATAATTATCCTTAAATAGGCTTCATTTTCTATTTTCATTTTAGGGTAAAATATGACCTGTTCTTGACATATTGCATGAGATGCTTCTTTGTCTCTTGTTCAAAACAGATTTATAACACAGATTTAATAGTGTCAATATTCTTTCTTTCTGACAAAAAAGATATCTAGTTGGTGTAACTGTTGGGAGACTGAAAAAATAAATAAATAAAAGTAATTAAATGTCTGAAATTCTGGAAAAAGAAAGGTTGGTATAAGAAGTTTGAAAAAAAATATTTTAATACTTTTGAATGTAATAATAATTTGAATTATTATTAATATTCGGAAAACCTTGGTCCAAATATAAAAACAAGATCCCTGCAGACATTCACGACTGTATGGCAGTGAAATATCACATTCTTTGTCTTTTTATGAACACGCCAAAAAAAAAAAAAAAAGTATACAAAATACTTTATGTTAATATAGGCTAATATCGTCTTTATACTGTATTACTATATATTAAATCATGGTAAACATATACAGTATTTGTAACATTATTATTATTATTATTATTATTCGATTTGTTTTAAAGGTTGACATCCCTTTAATCGTCATTTACTCGATTCTCTCAGCTGGACCTCGATTTCCCCAAAAGTTCCTCACATCCATCTTACCTTTCCACACGACACACCGGAGCAGTTGACGCGGTTCTCCAGCCGCTCAAACACCGAGAGAAGCGCATCTTCTGTGAGGAACTCTTCACCTGGAGACACCAGATCCACGACTCTCGCGAAAATGTCCTTTTTACCGCCACGCGCTGCTGTACACAGACTGAGGCAGGTGACACAGAGAAATAAGAGCCCTGTAGTCTCCATAATCTGTGTGTTGTTGTGAATGACTGTCTTCAGTCCTCACACACACGAGCATCTGAGTTCCTCACACAGGTGATCATGTACCTGCTCAGGTAGAAGCTCCTGTTATCTTCCACACTGAACGCTGATTGGTCAAGAACAGAAACTCTTCCCTTCACCTGGGCAAAAAAAAGATTCAGACAGGGACTAATGTTGGATATAAAATAATAATATGATAATAAAATTATTATTATTATTATAAATATATTGAAACAAAATGTAATGCGTTTTATAGAATAATGACCACAATGCTTTTAACATAAACTCTTTTTTTTTTTAGTTCAACAGAAAAATGGCAAAGCGATTTTAAGCAATTTATACGTTTGCCGCAATTATTACTTAAGATCAGTTTTCCTCTATGAAAAGTACAAAAGTTAAGACTGATAATTTCAGTCGTTGTCACTGCTGACTTAAGATGTTTTTTTGGAACAGGGTAGCTGATTTATGATTCTACTGTGCTGTATTGATCGACTGTTCAACATCTAATGTCGCCCCCTTTAGGCTGTGGAAGAATCTGACAGTAGCCTACATGAAAAATAAATGTACATGTGTACTTTAAAATCATTCTTCAAAATTGCAAATTAAACGAATTCATTCAGTATGAAAACGTCCTGAAGTCCTGAAAAAAATATTTTTGTCTAATTAATATTTTTGCAGATATTTTGTAAGTGGGCTGCATAGAACAAGTCTTAAACGAATTTCACTCTGCAAGAAATAGTGGAAATGAAGTTTAACTGAAATGAATACTCCACTTAGATGTATGGAGTCATGTAAATGTATGGTGTTTATCAACACTTAGTTGTAAAATATTCATGTGTGTCACGTGATCCTTCAGAAATCATTCTAATATGCTGATTTTCTGCTCAAGAAACATTTCTGATTATTATCAATGTTGAAAACAGTTATGCAGCTTATTGTGTGGAAATCATGATAGATTTGTCTGATTCCTTGAATAGAATTTTTTCGAATAATTTTAATGTAACAATGTAACATTACTGCCATTAAGATCAATTTAATGCATTCAATTTATTTTAATGTATATATATATATATAAACATTTCACAAGAAATACTATATCTCTTGTCAGCAATTAAATTATGTTAATTTAAATTAATTAATAAACTATTTGCTGACAAATACCAAAGACCCATTAGGTTTTAAAGCTGACGTTTCTTCACTGTGCTCGGTTATTTTACTTATATTTCATATAGGGCTACAAGACCCATGGCTAATACCCTGAAGACTTGAACGTTTGATGTTGTCATGGTGTAATTTGGGTGCAAAAGACTTTGAAGAGCAAACAGTGTAGAACTTTTAACTTTTTTTTTATTATTGAATTTCAAAAGTATACAAAACAAGTCAGTATATTCTCAAGACATTTAACAAACAATGTTTATCCACATAAGAATGCAATAATTACATAAAATAAAACTGAAATGAAAGGGCAACACAAACATACCCTAGTGGAAAAAAAGTATGCTAAGTATACTTGCAGCAAGACTAATTATTAGTACATTTCAAGTGTGTTAATGATTAGTTAACTTAAAGTGTGCTATTTTGAAACAACTAATTTTGTACTAAGTATCCCAGCCAGCAGAGCCATGTGGGGCCCAAATGGGTTTGACCTGGGCTATCTAACTGGGACCCAGCCAGTTTTGCACCCAGTTTCCATGGAGGCCCCACATGGGTTAGCCCAGATGAACTGAACACTGCTCAGTGTGCACACTACAGGCTGTTAAATGAAACACAGAAATATGCTGGAGTTAATGAGATAATTAGGTGATAACGAGCAGAATCACTGAAGGACAGAGAAACAAGAAGAACTACGACTTCAGCCACAGCCTTCGATGAAATCAACTGAAGATAAAAGACATTAAATCTCTGAAGATCTGATTAAACATCTCCACAAACAGCATTACCAGCTTCACTTATCACTAACCAGACTGACTTTATTTCTGACATTCATCTACAGAAGCTCTTATTGAGAATTACCAGAGGTTTAGATGTTGATGATTTGTTGAAAATACGTTTGGTTTGATGTCACCGTGATCGAGGTCAGCGCTTACTTCAGTTAGGCAGTTTGACTCTTAACTATAACTTTTAATTTTTTCTCTGGCTGTTCATTATGGCAAGAATAACAAGAGACTATGTGGTCGGCTGCTAAATGATAAAAATATAGTCATCATTTAGTGGCTTAATTCACTGATCTAATGACTGAGCTTTTTATGAGCGAAATGTGTTTAACTTTGTGCTGGATTTCCTCTAGAATTTCAACACTAAAAATGTTTTAATCAGAAGATTTGAAAAACACATTGTTCACTAAACACTTTAAACCTCCTGCAAGATTGACTTACACAGACATCAAGAATCAGCGTATGATTCTCAACAATGGTGACATGCTTCATGCTGCAATGCATTCTGGGAGCCATGGATGAGTTTTGTATGAGGCACCCAGAATGCATTGCACCATTGAAGCATGTCACCATTGTTGAGAATCATACGCTGATTCTTGATGTCTGTGTGCGAGTAAAACTCACAGGAGCCCAAAATATGTAAATGGTGTGTTGTAAATCGTTTGATGTTCTGATTAAATTCTATTATTTTCTTGCTGTAGAATCATAACAATAAAACAGAATTAATAACATAGTACCCGTATAAACCTCCCACATAATATCAATGAGTTAAGCCAATATATGATGATTATATTCTTATCATCAATCAGCATCTGATTATATTTTCTCTTGCTGTTCTCGCCATAACAAACAGACACAGCTGTCAAGAGAAAAACTAATGTTAAAAAGTCAAGAGCCTGACTAAAGCACACACTGATCGCCACAATGGTAACATCAAATCAAACTATTACTTTCAAATAAGTAATCAACATCTAAGCCTCTTCTTAATTCTTAATACGAACTTCTGTAGATGTCTGACAGAAATAAAGTCAGTCTGGTTAGTAATAAGTGAAGCTAATGTTGTTTGTGGAGTTGTTTAATCAGATCTTGAGAGATGTAATGTATTTTATCTTCAGTTGATTTCATCCAAGGCTGTGGCTGGAAGTAGTTCTTGTGTTTCTCTTTCCTTCAGTGATTATGCTTGTTAACAGCAGGTGTTCTTCACTAATACAAAATCATTATTCAATCACTTAATTATCTCATTACCTCCAACACTGATTAAGTGTTACATTAAACAGCCTGTAGTGTGCACACTAAGCAGTGTTCAGTTCATCTGGGCAAATCCATGTGGGGCCTACATGGAAACTGGGTGCAAAACTGGCTGGGTCCCAGTTAGATAGCCCAGGTCAAACCCATTTGGGCCCCACATGGCTCTGCTGGCTGGGATGTTTTAGTTGTAATTAAGTTGTATAAAACACAACTTTAAGTATATTTAGTGTAAATTTGTGTGCTAAATTGGAACAACTTCAAGTATACTTAGTACACTTTAAGTATATGCCTGTGTAGGGACTAATTATACATGCTTGATTAGTGATATTAAAGTGTACTTAATTTGTGTTATAAGTACACTTTATTTTTGTTATAAGTATATTTTATTTGTGTTATAAATATACTTTGTGTTATAAGTACACTTTATTTGTGTTATAAGTATATTTTATTTGTGTTATAAATATACTGTGTTATAAGTACACTTTATTTGTGTTATAAGTATATTTTATTTGTGTTATAAATATACTGTGTTATAAGTACACTTTATTTGTGTTATAAGTATATTTTATTTGTGTTATAAATATACTTTGTGTTATAAGTACACTTTATTTGTGTTATAAATATACTTTGTGTTATAAGTACACTTTATAAATATATTGAAACAATATGTGAAAATAATCACATACTTTTATGTTAGTGTTTTAGTGTAACCAAAAGTGGGAGAGTGATTTTTAGTTTATAGTAAATATTGTTGCTGTATTTAAATACTTGAAAAAAAAAAACTCCTGATATTTAAAGAGCAGTTGAGCATTAAACATATTTTCATGATGTCCCACTTTTACTGAATTCACTTATTTTAATTGTAGTGCATTTTCCTTTCAAAGAGATGTCTAATTTCATCTAATTTAACTGCCCCATTAGCAGTTTTAATAATCATTTTTTTCTGTATAAATTACAATATACATACAATATTTCTTGAATATTTATTTTATGTCATCTTAAACAGGGAGTCTTTCAGTTTATAAGTATTACTTTTTGGCTGCGGTTTAGAATGTGGAAAATTAAAAATTAAATATTTAACTTTTGTTTAGTTTTAGAAAAGCAGTGTATTACTGTAACTGAATTCATTTATTGGTCTTATTTTATAAGCCTGTTTCCTCAAAAAATAAAGCAAATCTCAACTGTAAAAACACAATGAAAAAAGGAGATGTTTCAGATTTAAAGTGGTTTATTGATATTAAAAATAAAAGTACATTTGCAAACACGTTTGCAGTTTCATTGCACAACAAAGATGAATAATAAACACTAAACAGATACAGTACAACGGTGTAAGAAAATAATAAAAGAAAAAAAGCATTTGACACTTTAACAATTAACAATGGGTGTATGTCTGTGCAGCACCTGTATGAAAATAATGCAGCAAAAAATGTGTAAATGCAAATACAATTAATGCATTAAATATATTGTATAATGAAAATGTAAGGTCCAGTGAATCTGAAGTCCTGAAGCTCTTATACAGTTCATTATATGGATGAAAAAGCATAAAGTAACCAGCTGCAGTGAAATGTAATATGACTACAATGGTTCAGTCTTTGCTACCTAAGGAATTCTCGGGAATATATATTATAGGAATATATATTATAAAGCAGTAATATTTAAATGTTTATTCAATTCTAACATATGTATTTATTTTATTGCCATCTCACACATGGATCTGCCCCTCCCGTTTTCTATGCTATAATTTCTATAATAAAATACATATGTAATATTTTATTTGTGATATCTCTTATGTGATATCATCAAACAAACAATATAATTCTTAATCTCAGTGAATAAATATTACGTATTAGATGAAAATATTGAAAAAATGATTTCACCACCACAAAATAGGTGGCGATGTGTACTAAGTAGACTATGTAAACCGCCATTAAACAGAAGAAGAAGAAGAAAAAGGAAGTAGAATCATGAAGTAGAACGGCGCGCTTTTTCTGTTTCCATGGTGAATCATTTGTCGCTCTGTTGAGATTGTCTGCATACTCTGAGTTGGCTGAAGTTACTCTGAGTTACTCCCGGGTTTTTGGAACCAACATACCTCGAGTAAGCGAGGTTTGGGTTAATCAACCGAGAGTTCAGGGTATGTGACGGTAAGTTAACCTTGCTTTCTGAAATAAACCCAAATAGACTGTGTTCTGGCCAGTCAGCTTTTCAGTAGCAAGAAATTTGTTTATGAAGCCGCTTTTAAATCTGTATCGGCTTAATTTATGTTTAATACTTACTTTGCGACGAAGCCTTGTGAAATATGAGCTATAAACGTTGTGATTTCGTTGCTTTCATTTAAAATAAATAATATTCTGACGAAACCAGAAAAGACCGCGTTCCCGACCGGATTTATTTCAGCGTTGCAACAGAACCAGAATCGCCGCGGGGTTGACGTCTCGTTTTTCCAGGTGAGGAAATTTATTTCCATTTGTTAACTTATATTTGTGATCTGTTTCATGAAATATAGTCTTAAGTAGTCAGTTGTTGCTTTTTGTCGGATAACAACTGTTTTTGGGCTGGTAATCAAAAAAGTGCATCGACTGAAGTTACGCTAGGTTTTAGCATATTGGAGAGTCATTACTCATTAAAGAGTTAGTTCACCTCAAAATAAATTTTTTGTTGTTAACTACTCACCCTCATGTCGTTCCAAACCTGTAAGAACTTCGTTCATCTTTGGAACGCATGATATTTTTGATGAAATTTGAGAGGTTTTTGTTCCCCATAGAAAGCAAAGTAATTTCCACAAAAAGTATTCTTGTCGCTCCATTAAACCACTGTAGTCACGTTGACTGTTTTAACAATGTCTTTACTACTTTTCTGTTCCTTGAATGTGGTAATTATGTTGCTTTCTATGGGGGACCAAAAAAAAAAAAAGGATTTTATCACAAATATTTTAATTTATTAAATATGCTCAGCGTTTGTCATATATCATAACTATTCAGTGTTTTCAACTATATAATGTTTATTTTAGGATTCAGACAATTAAATACACAAGTACTAGCAAAAAATATATATTTAACATTTGTTAAATACACATTGAGCGATTATAAATTGGCGGTGTGTTTTATTCATATCAGATACACATTGCATAGATAACTATATAGTTTATTCTTCTCCCTCTTCACCTGTCACTTACTTTCATGTATTTCAGGAGAAGTCCATCAATTTACATGATGTAAATCTGACAGATCTGATTTGCTGAATTGCAGCGCAAACTAGCATGACGGCCCATCACGCGTTATCAACTAACATGATCATTATAAAGGTTTTTAAACGACAAAACATATTCACGACAAAACGTATTTGAAAATCAAATATCATATAGTTCATGATATAGGTAACGAGTTTGTGAATATTTTGAATAAAATAGGAAAAACTAAATGAAAGTGATACATCTGTTGTACAACACTATTGTTGCTGCGGTGTGTCACGTGACAAGCATCATGCATCACCAAGGAAATAATAAGATGATGATACGTTCTAAAATAACTGTTGCCTTAAAGCATTTGTTCACCCAAAAATGACATTTCTATCATTAATTACTCACCCTCATGTTGCTCCAAACCTGTAAGATCTTCATTCTTAAGATATTTTTAATGAAATCCAAGTTTTTTTTTATTTTTTATCCTCAATAGAAAGCAATTTAAAATTACCACATTCAAGGCCCAGAACGGTTCTAAAGACATCATTAAAACAGCTGATGTGACTAAAGCTGTTCAAATTTAATGTTATGAAGTGACGAGAATACTTTTTGTCTGCAAAAACAAAACAAAACAAAAATAATGACTTTATTCAACAAATTCGTCTCTCCCCTGTAATTTCCTACGCTCTTTTCGTTGCAGCGCTTCCAGGATCTACGTCCAAACGCCAGCTCAGTATTTGCCGACGCCTGTTCTCATGAGCAGCATGACGCATGTGTGTGATGCTGACACAGGAGCCGGTGTTCGGACGTAAAAACACGGAGGCACTGAACTGTGTCAACTGCACACAAGTCTGACAGAATGAATTTGTTGAATAAAGTCATTATTTTTCTTTTGTTTTTGTGCCAAAAATTATTCTTGTCGCTTAACATTAAGGTTGAACCACTGTAGTCATGTTGACTATTTTAACAATGTCTTTACTACCTTTTTGGACCTTAAATGATGGTAATTTCATTGCTTTATATGGATTCATCAAAAATCTTGATTTGTGTTCCAAATGAAGGTCTTATGGGTGTGAAACGACATGAGGGTGAGTAATAAATGACAGAAATGTAATTTTTGGGTGAACTAACCCTTTAAAAAAAAATCACGCTGGGGCCTCAGCTAGAATATTTTAAGCTAAAAAAAAAACATTTTATTTTTAAAAATTACTAACATTTTTGCAAATTCTGCAAGAACTATTTAAATATTTGATTTGACAGTAGAAGATAAAGATAAAAACTCAAATCATGGAATTGTCTCTAATTGACTCGTTGATCAAAATACTTAAAGCTGGGTAACTGTAAGTGTGATGATCATCTGCTAAATGAGCAACAGCAGCACAGTTCACACCTTAAGTCAGTGAAGCCACTCCCACAGCCATTCATGAGAGTTTAAGCTTGGGAATATTCCCATCTTCCCGCAGGAGAAACTACTGACAGACTTTTGTAAAGATGGCGTTTGAGGAAGAACCCTGCAGAAAGAGAGATGAAAATACAGAGCAACAAACAGGTTGGTGTTTTCCTTCATTCTCTTTAATGACTGCTGAGGAACAATAAGATGAAAACTTGGATTGAGATACTAGTCAATAGTTTTGCTAAACACAAGCACACATATATTTCTGTTTGTTCTCATTTGGCTTTCTTTAATTTTGAGAATTTTATGTTGATTTTAGACTCTATGAAAGTGAATGAAGACAAACAGCATCAGTATGAAAATGGAAATGCTGACATTTCACAGACTGAAAAGAGTTTCACACAAACACAAGCTCCAACCTCTGGTTTCAAATGGCCTTTTGCTTGCTCAGAATGTGGAGCGACTTTCATGCGTAAAAACAATTTGAAGAATCACATGAAAATTCACACTGAAGAAAATCTGTTCTCGTGCAATCAGTGTGGAAAGACTTTCACTCTGATAGGACGCTTGAATGTGCACATGAGAACTCACCCCGAAGAAGGAATTCTTACCTGCTCTGAGTGTGGAAAGAAATTTGCCAATAAAGCAAACTTCAATTTGCACGTGAAATCTCATGCCGAAGAAAATATGTTCAAGTGCGCACAGTGTGAAAAGAAATTCAGATCCAAAAGTCATTTCAAAAAGCATCTGCTTACGCACAACAAGGAGAAGTCTTTCAGATGTGATGTGTGTGATAAATCATTTAATGTGGAGTTTTACTTGAAGAGACATTTAAATGTTCATGCTGGTTTGAAGCCTCACATTTGTTCCTATTGTGGAAAGAGGTTTTCAGATCGACAAGGTTTAACAGGACATGAGCGTTTTCATTCCGGTGTTAAACCTCATTTGTGCTTTGACTGTGGGAAGACCTTCACTACATTGAAAGACTTAAAAGTACATGAGAGAATTCATAATGGAGAGAAACCGTACAAGTGCTCACTCTGTGAAAAGAGTTTCGCTCAGATAACAGCCTTAAAATCTCATGCCAGAGGTCATATTGAAAAGAAGCCGCACAAGTGCTCTTCATGTGGGATGAGTTTCAGCCGATCGTCTATTCTAGATCTTCATAAGAGAAAGCATTGCTCAGAATTATCTAAGTGATTAGAATTCATGTTCAGATCCATCAGGCAAAAATTTTAATTGGAAGAAATCTTTAATTTAAGGTGAAAATGCCTCAAATTTAGTATGAATGCTTCTGTTAAAATGACAAATATGCTTTTACCTATTTTATTCACTCATGGTTAAAAGGTTTTAGCTGTAATTACTTAAGTTCTGTCATAAAACAAAATGTTTGACTGACTTATGTTAAAAGTGCATTGTCTCTTAACATAAAAAAGCAATGGTGTTTTATTATATTGCCAAGGTGTACCTATACGGTTGGGTGAAGAAGATTGTTGTTCAACAATGGAGATTGTGGGATTTTATGTTGGGGGGAGAGAGGATAGTAAAACTAAGTGTCTCCATAATCTCTGTCTGGTTGTTAAGAGGTGATGTGCTATTATTAGGCCTAATATTAATGTCATTCATTGTATCTATAGCCACTTGAATTGTGTTACATCAGAAATATGTTACAGCAATAAAAACAAGCATCTTGTATATTTTTGAGTGACTTCAGTTATGAACACATTTACTCTGGTTTAAATTAAATGGTTTGAACATTGTATCCATAGTTATTAATTAAGCCTCCACTATTAATTCTTTCTTTTGAAATAAAAACTGGGACATATATATTCCCTTCATTGTTGATGTCTTTGTTGAAAATTAAAAAGTGCATTTTACTCTCCTTATGAGTCTATATTTGAGAATATTAGAATGGGAATCGGATATTAAGATGTGTTTTAGTAATTGAAATGATTTTAACAGTGTTTACAAAATGAACTTTCTGAACTGTGGTATGGTTTACGTTCATGAACTGTTTGGAGAAATGTGAAATAAAAGTGATGTTGTCCTATTTATTGTCTCCATTGACCAGATTTGTATGTAGTCTCTTATCCTCCGAATAATGTGTTTCTATATGAATTTGACAACAGTTTGACTTGGCGGCAGTTGTTTTTATTTAAACCACGTGATCATTTTGAGCCCATCATGGTTCTCAAATCATGGAATTGTTTCTTAATGACTCTTTGAGGAAAACACTTATAACTGAGTAATTAAGATGACTATGGTGTGATGATGATCTGCTAAATGAGCAACAGTCAGCAGCACAATTCACACCTTCAGTGTGAAGCTGCTTCCACAGCCCTGAGAGAGTTTGGGGAAATTCTTCTCACAGGACTACTATTGACGTGCTGTTGTAAAGATTTTGAGGAAGAACCCTGCAGAATAAAAGATGAAGACAAAAAAAAAATGGTGCTTTCTTATAAAACATAAAACCCCAAAGCCCCCAGCGATGAACCATTGAACAAGCATCTATGATTTTTACCTGATCTCTAATTCAATTTTTTAAAAATTTGTATTTGTATAATTAAAAGAACATTGAGACGTTTGTATAGAAAGGAATAATGGTTTTGCTGAGCCACCCATAGAATAAACAAAAGCCATGAAAATTGATAAAAGAACACATAATAATATATAGGGCTGGGCGATATATCGCATGCGATTGTCACGCGCATTTCGTCAGTAAAGCCGGTTCCCTGATTGCTGCTAAATCGCCATCACCTGCTTTCAGATGGAGCGGCATTTAATAGACAGAGCCGTAGATCACTGATAAGCCACGCAATATCGCATTCATATCGCAGATGAATCGCCTTCGATAATGAACGCGATATTGCATGGCTTATCAGTGATCTACGGCTCTGTCTATTAAATGCTGCTCCATCTGAAAGCAGGTGATGGCGATTTAGCAGCAATCAGGGAACCGGCTTTACTGACGAAATGCGCGTGACAATCGCATGCGATATATCGCCCAGCCCTAATAATATATGTATTAGGTGGTTATATTAGGTGGTTAGTTTATACTTTTTTGTTGCGCTTACACTGTTCCGACCAGCAGGAGTCGCCACCATGTGCTGTTTCGAACGCTTCATTTTGCGACACAATCGATTCAGTTGATTCGAAGCTTTGAAAAGCTTAGTTTCTCCCATCACTGAGGTTCCAGGCTTGTCTTTCACTGGCTTTGGCTGCAGTGATGTGATGGCTTTACCGATCAGCGATTCGCTCTTTTAGAAGGCGGGACTTCCTCACAGTGTTTGGTATAACCAAAGCCACTGGAAGGCAAGCCTGCAACCTTTAGCCAAAGAAGCGTAACGGCTAATGCTAACAACATTTTTTTGTCGAATTTAATTAATCGACAGCCTGTTTGCTAATCTTAAGCATGTTTTACACTAAACAATGCTTTCTTTGGGTCCTATAAGTAGATTTTAGCTTGATAAAAATGTATTTTTTCAAGAGAAGGCAGACTAGGGAATGTTGCGACTGATGTTACTGCCATTACACAATAGGCTGAGAGGTGCCGCATGTGATTAAGTTAGCCGTTACACTTTCTCCAATGGTAAGAGATACAGATCTCCCTATAAAATACAATCAGAGATTGTATTATTGGGGAGATAAGAGGTTCTGTATCTCTTACCATTCTCTTGAAAAAATACATTTTTATATGAATGCATATATCACCAGACATGATATGTCTGAAATGGCATAGCTGTATGCATAGATATTTACTATATAAATAAATATTTAGGTAAATGCAATATATAATTAAGCCTAATGACATCGTTATTTTCTCCAGCTAAGCAATTTGTTGTCTCTCAAGTGAAGGACTTCTACATTCCAGTTGGTTGACCGTTACTTTGACGCTCCCGATGGCGGCGGTCTGAAAGCAAGACTGCAAGACTAAAATATAGAAAGAACTTAAAGCTGCTGTCCGCGATTTATGGCCCTCTAGCGGTTAATAAACAGAACTGCACGCGTCTTGCGGAGGAACATTCTAGCCGGAGCTACTTTTCTCCGTGTATGTCTATGGCGAGTCACGCAGTTACTGTGAAACTCTGCAGCGAGTCCTACCAGTCCGGTCTGAAATAGTCAGAATATAAACACTTACTATAAGTGTAGAAAAACATGGTTTGGAAAATGGATTCATGTTGTATATTCTCATTAAATAATTTTTGTACATTTTTAACACAAAAAAGTGGCGGACTGCAGCTTTAATGTGCTTGTTTGAATGTTTATAAATCTCTAGTTTCTCTATTAATCTCTAGAATCTCTTCTCAAATGACTGCACTGGCTTGCAGATGAGCATAAAATGCTTTATAAAGGCTAATAATACATTTCTCTGGCATTGTCACATGAACCATTGTTGCAAATTATTCCTGGTCCTAGAAGTCTCATGGCTAGTTTGAGGATCTACGTATCTGTTTTACATAAAACTAGAAGCAGGAGTATGCCAGCCTATTTCCTTACAGCAGATGATTTTATGGGCAGTCTTTGTTCTGGAAACTGATAACAAATATTGGACTATGACCTTACTGTACTCAGTGAGAGATTCACAGAAAATAAAACTAACTTGATCAACAACAATATGGACGCCTGAAATGATCAACCTCTTTAAGCAACAGAATATTTATTGAGCCATTCAAAGAGTCTTGTGGACACATCTGATCCTCACAGGTAATGATAGAAATATAAGAGAGATTGAGCTGAACAGGTTTCTAATGGAAGTGATCTGGTTTAGTAGAGTTTATGTTGAACTGGAATGAGTTGAACTGAATCAGGTTTAAGCATGTCAAATACTCAACTACTTTAGGTGTTTACTGCACTAAAAAATGATATCAGAATTGTATTGTAAATATCATTTGACTTATTGGTTGAAAAGTTTGGTGTCTTTCACACAACATAAAACTAGAGAATCAGGAAGTAAATTACCTGCAGACAGACAGACAGACCTGCTCTGCAGGTGAGAGTCACTTTACATAAAACATTAGGAAAATTACACTTAGTCATAAAACATGTTTATTTTGAGGAGAGAATTAATTATTTGTGCTTTTCTAATCAGCAGTCCCTAGTTTAGTTTAGTTTGTTTTGATTTGTCTCAAAAAGGCTTAAATAGGGGTTAGAGCAATGGCAGAATGGGCTTCGAGGTCATCAAAAGGAAGAAAGACCAGGAGACGGAGTATAAGTCCACCTCCAGGTAAGATAATAACTTTCTGCATGACTTTCATTTTACTCGTATGGAAAACATCATTTAACAGGTGACTTGCTGAAAAATGTACAACACAAGTAACATTTTTGAACATACCTGCTCATTCTTAATTATGACTGTTCTCCACACTTTATTCATAAGAACTATGAAATAACACAAAGAATTATGTAGTGAGCAGAAATGTCAAACAAATCAAAACGATCTTATATTTAAGCATCTTCAAAGTAGCCACCTGTTACATATTCTCATGTTCACAATCTCTCAACCAACTTTTGACTACACTGATGGTCATTCATTCTCATATTTTCTCTTTCCAGGGATGTCATCCTCCAGCAGTCCACTGACTGAGGAGCTTCAGTGCTCGATATGTCTGGACGTGTTCACTGATCCAATCAGCACTTCATGTGGACACAACTTCTGCAAGACCTGTCTGAATAAGTGCTGGGACAACAGCCAGACCTGCAACTGTCCATATTGTAAAGAAACATTCAAGATCAGACCTGATCTCAAGATTAATACCACACTCAGAGAGCTCGTAGATCACTATAAAAAGAAAAGTCCTGAGAAAAAAACTGAAGTTCTGAAAAAAAATGAAGTTCTGTGTGACGTCTGTGAGGAAAGAAAGCTGAAAGCCCTGAAGTCGTGTCTGGGGTGTCTGAGCTCTTACTGTGAAACTCACCTGGAGCCTCATTTGAAAGTGGCAGGTTTAAAGAAACACAAACTGATCAATCCTGTGAGGAATCTGGAGGACTATATATGTCAGAAACATGAGAGACCTCTGGAGATGTTCTGTAGAGATGATCAGACATGTGCGTGTCCGATATGTGATAGGAAATACCACAAGAACCACAACTCTGTTCCTATAGAAGAGGAGAGTGAAGAGAAGAAGGTAGAAGTTACTAACATAGCTTATTGTAAAGGGCTCACATCATGAGGAATCACATTTCTTTCATTTTGTAAAACAAAGAAGTTCATTACAGAAACATTGAAGGTTTCTTCAGAAGACAGTAGATCTCTGTTATGATAAATGTGTCTGTGTTGTTCTGTGTCTATAGACTCAACTAATGAAGACACAGAAAGATGTGCAGCAGATGATCCAGGACAGAATCAAGAAGATTCAAGATGTCAAACACTCAGCAGAAGTCAGAAAAGTAAGTTAAATTATGTAATTAATTTTTCTTAAATATTTATTTTGGTAATATTTTACAGTAAAGTTCATTAGTTAAACAGGTATTCAACAGTGCATTAACTAATGCTAACAAAATGTTAGTAATGTATTAGTAAATGTTGAAATTAACATTAACAAAGATGAATAAATGCTGTAAAAGTGCAGTTCATTATTAGTTCATTTTAACTAACGTAGATAACTAATGTTAACCAATGAAACTTATTGTAAAGTGTTTCCCTTATTTCATCAGTTGGTTCAGGAGACTTTTCACTGTTTGCATCACTTTTGTCCATTTTTGTTCCAGACAGACTGTCAGTCTGTGTATTAATGCTGGGGATTTTACAGTGACCCTTTCTGCAAGTTACATTGATAGGCTACATTATGGTGACAAGTCACTGTCTTTGAGAGAGACATCAATTTTAATTCATTTGGTCAACAAAATGTTGTTGTTGTCATGTTGTTCAGACATGTTCAAAAATTGTTTCTGGCTGCCGTGATTTTGTTTGGAAACGTTTTTTGTTGGAAAAGCAAAAAAAAAAAAAAAAAAAAAAAGATGAAGCATAACTGTCAATATTGAATCTATAATGTAAGTTAATGAATATTAAATTTGTGTTCAGTGAATTGTTGTATAAAAGCGCTATCACATTGGCAATCATGATTGGTTACTGTACTGAAATTTCATTAATATTTACTATCACTTAAATGGATAGCTCAACTCTCCTCTACAAGACACATGATTTCAGAAGTCACTCAGTCCAAATCGTGCAGATGAGGTGTTATATAGTGTTATTATCGGTTGAGGAAAACACTGAAATATGATCAATAGTAACACTGACTCTTCCTCTTCCTGCTTCGCTACTGTTCGGACGCTCTTGCTTACAGCTCCACGCTTTGCTCTATTGCTTTTATATTTTATCTCCTAATTTTAACTACAGCAAATAGGCACAGTGCTCAAACGTCAAATCTTGGCACCAACAATCTTTTTAACTGGAAGAATTGCTACAAAAAAAGGGGAATTTTTATCCAACCAGCCTCCCACTGACGGCAGCCATCAGCTTACATTCCGGAGAAGGGAAAACGCAGCTGCCTACATCCAAAAGGATTAGAAATAATATGCCTCCTCTGGTTGAAGAATCTACCTGCTGCACAAACTGCCACAGACTTCTACAAAGGATTGCAGTTCTTGAAACAAAGTTACTTGCGGGACTACCAAACCAGAAGGAACACACAACAGAGCTTCATCATGGACGTCCTCAGCACACAGTCGGTGAGTCCCATGAATCTAATGCCCCTAAACAGACTGTACTGAGTGCCGAAATTTATCAACATATTAATCGATGGCACACACAGGGAGCGAGACCCAAAGGCACTCGAGACATCAGATTGTCACGAGTATCACATATTAATGCAGTAGCATCCTCTACCCCAAACACTAGCTCCCTACCACCGCCAATACATCTGGAGAACAGATTTGAAGTGTTAATGAATGTGGGTGAGGAATCTCCAGACATGATGAATGTGGGTGAGGAATCCCCAAACATGATCGGACACAGATCAAATCAGCCAGCAGCTAACACCGATGCTAACTGCCGCTCAAGGTTGAACAGTCAGCGGCACTCAGCTCAGAGAGCAGCCGAGCCCAGGACTCTGATAGTGGGTGACTCTATTATCAGAAACATTAGCAGCAGGGATACAACTACATGCTGCCTTCCACAAGCAACAGTTTCTGATGTAAACAGGGAACTTAAGAGCATTCTGATGAAATATAAGACTGCAAATCGACTAATCATTCATGTGGGGAAGAATGATATTCGGAAGGAGCAGTCAGAACTCCTTAAGAGGGATTTCAATGAACTTTTTGAAATGCTTAAAAGACTAAAAGTTCAGTCGTTCATCAGTGGACCACTCCCAGCAAGAGGAACAAATAGATTTACACGGTTGCTTGGGCTTAACACATGGCTGCAAAAAACCTGCAACTTAAAAGGACTGAATTTCATCGACAACTTCAATCTGTTCTGGAGTCAGAGACAACTGTTCACTCATGATGGCCTGCACCCAAACAAACTGGGCTCAAGAGTGCTAAAGGACAATATCTACTTCTGCCTCCATCATCCTTCAGCAGTGTGTGCAAATCCACTTAACCTGAATGGCACAAACACGCCTGGACAGAGTACAACTGACCACAGGACTTCATTTCAGCACCTGAATGGACATGCGGTTGACACATCCCACAAGGTCAATGATAACACCACGCAGCCACAACAACCACTGCTCACGCACACAATCCTGACTGAGCCCTGCCACAGAGCTCACCGAGAGACAGTGACGTTTTAGAACTGCTCCAAGATTCAGCACCCAAGGACGATTTTTGGGAAAACAGCCAGGGAAGCCAGGACAACATATTATAGCCTCCGGTAACACCAGAGCAACAGCCCCTCTCACCAAACACGTTATCCCTTTCTCCAGCATCCCCTCTTCTGTGCTTCTCAGAGAAAATGGAGGAACTGGTGTATGCTGGAACCAAACTCTCCCACTCTTTTGCTGCGAGCCCCCAGATATCAACAAAAAAGCGTCAAGCCCCGAAACCACCAAAGCCTGTGGGCCCAGCTCGCCCTCCCCCTCCTCCTGCGAGAGCTCTTCGGCCCCTGCCACAACGCCAGGGCCCTCAACCTCCTCTATGTGTTCTAGGTGAACCAAAAACAACCGATAACGGCTCTCAATGATGTGTGTCGGGTCCCCATTATGATAACAGTGACTTTATCAAATGTTTACAGAACAAGTGGGAACCCAGTGTGCCTGTAGCTTTCTCTATTTCTGTTTTATTACGTTATAGAAAGCCTAAGGCCTTCTCAAACCGTTTGGCAAATCCATTTAATCTGCTACCTATTACACGTCAAACTAAGATTACTGTAGAGACAGAAAGTAAGACTGTTAAGTTAGCACTTTTAAACATCCGCTCACGTAAAAATAAATCACTTCTAGTCAATGACTTAATAACCACAAACAACCTAGATTTTATTCTTCTAAATGAAACATGGCTTGAAGACAGCTGCAGTGCAACAATCCTGAATGAAACAGCCCCTCCTAACTTTACTTTTATGAGTGTCTGCAGAGCTATTAGGAGAGGTGAAGGTGTTGCTGCTCTATTTAAAGATGTCTATCAATGCAAGCAAGTGTCATTTGGTGATTACTTGTCTTTCGAATACTTGGGTATTGTGTTAAAAGGTGCTCCTCGCATTCTACTTTTAGTTACCTACAGGCCTCCAAAATACTCTCCAGCCTTTGTGGAGGACTTTACAGAACTGTTATCAGCAATTTCCTCTGAGTTTGACTGTTTTGCTATTACTGGGGACTTTAACATCCACATCCGCAAAAAAAATCATAACTGTTTTGAATACTTTTGATCTGACTCAACATGTACATGGACCTACACACAATCGTAGACACACTTAATTATTAGTAAGGGTCTAAACATTTCATCCATTGTCATTAAGGATGTAGCGCTATCTGATCATTTCTGTATTTTCTTTGATTTATTGATCTCTCCGACTGTTGAAGCTAGATCTATCTCGGTCAAAAAGCGATGCTTAAATGAGAATACTAGTGCACTGTTTATGAAGGCTATATCTTTAACACCAAGCATATCTGCAGACTCTGTTGATTTTCTCCTTGATTCTTTTAACTCAAAAGTACACAATGTTATTGATAACATTGCTCCTGTGAAAGTCAGGAAGAAAAGTGGCAGACAAAAAGCACCATGGAGAAACTCAACAGCAGTGCAAAATATGAAAAGACAATGCAGAAAAGCTGAGCGCATGTGGCGAAAGACAAAACTTGAAATCCATTATAACATCTATAAAGATATTCTTCATGATTTCAATCTGGAATTAGGCAAAGCTAGACAGACCTTCTTCTCAAATATTATAAACAAAAACTTAAACAACACCTGCACTCTTTTTGCTACTGTAGAGAGACTAACAAACCCCCCAAGTCAGATTCCCAGTGAAATGCTCTCAGACAGCAAATGCTGTGAGTTTGCTTCCTTCTTCTCTGAGAAAATTAATAATATCAGAAAGGCGATCAGCACATCCTTGAGCTGCACCGGGGTAAAACAGATCAGATCACAACATCAGAAAGCAGCTATTATGTCTGTTTTCGAAGCAATTGATGGTAAAATTTTGGAAGAAACAGTACAGCACCTTAAAACATCAACCTGCACCCTTGACACACTTCCCACATCTTTTTTCAAAAGTGTGTTTAACTGATTAGAAGCAGATCTCCTAGAAGTGGTAAATGCCTCACTTCTCTCTGGGACTTTTCCAAAATCCCTGAAAACTGCAGTTGTCAAGCCCCTCCTGAAAAAGAGCAATCTGGATACCACCATATTGAGCAACTACAGGCCAATCTCAAATCTTCCTTTCATAGGCAAGATCATTGAAAAAGTTGTTTTCAATCAGCTGAACAAGTTCTTAAGCTTGAATGGATACTTTGACAACTTTCAATCTGGTTTCCAACCGCATCACAGCACAGAGACAGCACTCATAAAGATAATAAATGATATTCGCCTTAACACAGATTCAGGTAAATTATCAGTGCTGGTTCTACTCGACCTCAGTGCTGCGTTTGACACTGTTGATCACAACATTCTTCTTGACAGGCTGGAAAACTGGGTTGGGCTTTCTGGGATGGTCCTTAAATGGTTCAGGTCATACTTAGAAAGGAGAGGTTATTATGTTAGTATCGGTGACCATAAGTCTGAGTGGACATCCATGACATGCGGAGTCCCTCAAGGTTCAATTCCTGCACCCCTCCTGTTCAACCTATATATGCTGCCACTGAGCCAAATAATGAGAAAGAACCAAATTGCATATCACAGCTATGCAGATGACACCCAGATTTACCTAGCCCTATCACCTAACGACTACAGCCCCATTGACTCCCTGTGCCAATGCATTGATGAAATTAAAAATTGGATGTGTCTAAACTTCCTTCAGTTAAACAAAGACAACTGAAATCATTGCATTTGGAAACAAAGATGAAGTTCTCAAAGTGAACATGTACCTTCACTCTAGGGGTCAAACAACTAAAAATCAAGTCAGGAATCTTGGTGTGATTTTGGAGTCAGACCTGAGTTTCAGTAGCCATGTAAAGACAATAACTAAATCAGCATATTATCATCTCAAAAATATTGCAAGAATTAGATGCTTTGTCTCCAGTCAAGACTTAGAGAAACTTGTTCATGCTTTCATCACCAGCCGGGTGGATTATTGTAATGGGCTCCTCACTGGCCTTCCCAAAAAGACCATAAGACATAAAACATGAACACATCACACCAGTCCTCAGGTCCTTGCACTGGCTTCCAGTTGCATTTAGAAATGATTTTAAAGTACTGTTACTTGTTTAGAAATCACTCAATGGTCTAGGACCTCAATACATTGCAGATATGCTCATAGAATATAAACCTAACAGATCACTCAGATCATCAGGATCAAGTCATTTAGAAATACCAAGGGTTCACTCAAAGCAAGGAGAGTCTGCTTTTAGCTGTTACGCCAGCCGCAGCTGGAACCAGCTTCCAGAAGAGATCAGGTGTGCTCCAACAGTAGCCACATTCAAATCCAGACTCAAAACACATCTTTTTATCTATGCATTTGCTGATTGAGCACTGTGCTATGTCCGAACTGTTTGCACTTTATTTTATACGTATTATCTTTTTATTCTTTTAATTCCTTTTCCTGTTTTTATTTCATTTTTAATGTATTTTATATCTTTTATGTATCATCTTGTTATTCTGACTTTTAATGCATTTTAAATATTGCTGTCTGGTTGAAAGAGCTGGGAGAATTAGGAAGAAAGTGATAAGGGGACAAACCATGGGGAAATTTAAGATGTAGTGCATGGTTAAGATATCTCTGGATTACAGTCAGGACACTTTCCAAAGGGGAAATTTGAACTGCGTTGCATAGATAAGATATCTCCGGAAGGGGGATTAGGGCTGTGTGGTGCAGTTTGAGGTGTCTTGGCAAAAGGGGAGATTGAAACTGTTTATCAGTTTGAAGTGCTTTAACAGGTAGCAGTCCTGTCGTGTGAGGAAGATCCATTCTGATCCGCTCTGATGGATAGATCCGTTTAGATCCACTCTGATGGACAACAACAACAACAACAAAATCCCTAAGACTTCCTAGCTCTTCCATCCAGATAGCAAAATTCTCTGTTTTTACTGTTATTTCTATTCCTTATGCTCTATTTTTATTATTCTTTTTTATGTAAAGCACTTTGAATTACCATTGTGTATGAAATGTGCTATACAAATAAAATTGCCTTGCCTTGCCTTGCCTTGACTCTTGCCTTAGAAATGTTACACTGAACTGCTGGAGATGATGGAGGAGCAGCAGAAAGCAGCAGAGAAACAGGAGGAAGAGCTCATTGAAGAGCTGGAGCAGGAGATCACTGAGCTAAAGATGAGAAACACTGAGCTGGAGCAGCTCTCACACACTGAAGATCACCTCCACCTCCTACAGGTCAGTCAACATCTCTCTGATCAATGATAATGCAGTATATGACACCATAACACTCCCCATGCTGAAGGATTTCTCCTCTCTCCTGCTGTAGATTTACTCATCCCTGTGCAGCTCTAGAAACACCAGGAACTGGTCTGAGATCAGTGTGAAGACTGATGAGAGTCTGGAGACTCTGAGGAGAGCTCTGACTCAACTGAAGGACACTCTACAGGAGAAACTCACATTAAATGGTACGTAATATCAAATACAACATACAGATACATATATTTATCATCAATATTCTCACACAGTGAAACACATTTCGGAGTAAAGAGGACACGGACCATGCGCAGACAGACTTCAGCTTTTCAGCTTTCAAATTTTGTTCGTTTTATTACAAAATTCAAACAATAAATACAGTTTTAGCGCTGTTAAAATGGCGTGACATATTGCTGTAGTTCAAGCGGCACGTCATTATTATAAAAACGTCCTGAAATGTAATTGCATACAAATCAGTTGTTAATTAACCTATAATAATAATTATGTAACGTGACTAGCTGACAGGGTTCCCTGTATAACGTTAGTTCACAACATTAGTTGAGAAAGATTTTTTTTCCTTTAGAAAAAATATATTCATGTATATACCCAAATGAATTTATATTAAATCAAGATTGAAATCAAATCTTGAAATTTGTGTCAATATCACTCCCTCCCCCGTATTCTCTCAAAAGTTGTCTGCCCTGTTTTTATATAGTAAAAAGAATCAGTAATGAAGAATGAGTCTGATTCAAGCTGAAATAAGTCAAGTATGAGATCACGTCTGTAAAAACAGTGAAAAACAATAAGAGAGTTAGTAGTTACTCAAGTGTTCCTCTGTGTTGTCTGAGGATAAACACTGTATTTCAGAGTCATTAAGACACTTTAAATCACAGTATTCATAAATGCATTGAAATAAATATTACTACATATAAATACTTAAATCAAATCACAATAAATAAGTAAAGAAAGAAAGAAAAGAAAACCTAATAATACGTAACGTTACACAAATGCTCCGATTCTTTCACACAAGTAACTCAGGTAAGTGAAACTTTAATGGACTTCATGACATAACCATCTTAAAATTATTAATAAAATAGATAATCAACTGAAACAAATTAGTTAGACATCAAAACATGTAAATTACAGTCTAGGTTTTAGGTTAGCTAATATTTCTTGCTGTCCACTGAGGAGGGGTTCGATGAAGCAGCTTCAACTCGAGCTCTGATATACCCCCCACAGTAATAAATATAGGATATGATTACATAGGGCAAGGTACCTGAGATGAAGGTGGAGTTTGGGGAGGTGGAGGGATGCTGGAACAGCTGAGACTGAAGAGAGGGAAGCAGCTGCTTATATACACTGGCTGTTGATTGGAAGATTAGATGGGCTCGCTCCTCCCTAAATTACCTTTAGGAACCTCACTTTGTATGAAATTTAATGAATTTAAATAACCATCTCTGTCAACAATAAATGAGAGATGAGAGTTAGTAGTTACTCAAGCGCTCCTCTGTGTTGTCTGAGAATGAGCTGCAGTTGTCATGGTAACTCTACTCTCTCAACTCTATTTAATTTAGAAAATGTAGCTGAATTGTTCAATACTAATTCATTATAATACATTCATATAATTTAAAAAAACAATATACGTGCATAAATAGAAATAGAAATATGTAGACATAATTTTAAAAAATAATAAAAATTCAAATATATACAAATTATTAATTTGTTTTATTACTCTAACTCAATGGTCACATTATTATCATCAGCTCACAGTTCTTCTTGAAGAGAGACGGTCATTTTCAGCTCTAATTTCAGAAAAAATATAAAACTTTATAGAGGGGAAACTGTAAAGAGAAACATTAATATTCTTAACTAAGCAGACAATCAAATGAATAAACATCATGTGTTTAAGAGGCAGATTTGATCTTCATGAGAAGAGGGATGTGTGTGAAATATCAGGACTGAAGCTCCAACAGCTTAACAGTGCTAAAAAACACACATTGATCAGATAAAACATGATGTTGTACATTATTCTTTAAATATAACCTTAAATCTTGTCTATAATTCCACACATAAACATGTCAAAGATCTGATGATGTTTTATTGTCATGTGTCTCTACAGATCTGAAGAGGATGCAGCAGTATGAAGGTACAGTGTGTGTCTGAACTACACTAGATTACATTCATATACTCACAGCTTCATTACTGACCTACAGGATGATTAAACACTGATATTAAAAACATATTAAAAACATCATCACAAAATGTCTGTATTAAGATGTGATTCATATTCTCTGTTTTCTCAGTGGATGTGACTCTGGATCCTGATACAGCTCATCCTCAACTCATCCTGTCTGATGATGGAAAACAAGTGAGACATGGAGACATTTGGCAGAAACGGCCAGACAAACCAGAGAGATTTGATAGGTGTGCAATTGTCCTGGGAAAGGAGGGATTCTCCTCAGGGAGATTTTATTTTGAGGTGCAGGTGAAGGGAAAGACTGACTGGGGTTTAGGAGTGGCCAGAGAATCCATTAACAGGAAGGGAGAGATCACACCGTGTCCCAGTTATGGATTCTGGACTGTGGCTCTGAGGAATGGGAATGAATATAAAGCCCGTGCTGGTCCTCCTGTCTCTCTGTATCTGAGAGTGAAGCCGCAGCAGGTCGGTGTGTTTGTGGATTATGAGGAGGGTCTGGTCTCCTTTTATGATGTGGAGTCCAGCTCTCATATCTACTCTTTCACTGGTCAGTCTTTCACTGGGAAACTCTATCCATTTTTTAGCCCGTGCTTTAATGATGGAGGTAAAAACTCAACTCCACTGATCATCACACCTGTCAATCACAAAAAATGAATATACATTCCTAATATGAAATACTTAATGAATATAATGCTTCATGTACTAATGCTTAAAAACATCAAATATGTGTTCTTACTCAAAGGATGAGAATCATTTGTTGTAGCTGTTTTACATCAAACTGATACAGCATCTGAATAAAGACATTATTTTATACTTTTAACTGATTAATTGTTGTTTTCATTTTATTGTCTAATATTAACCTGCATGATTCCCTCAACAATTAATTGAGTTTAACTTTATATTCAGCAGTATTATTGATTTGTCAGCACTGACACTATTTGAGGAAAACTGAACTGAGCTGGGGTGTGTTTTCCGAAAGCATCGTTGGTGAACCATGGTCGTAAGTCCCATTGAACTCTATTGGTGACGACGGAACTTGCGACCATAGTTCGCTTTGGGAAACGCACCCCAGGACGATGAAATTACTGTTTTTCTGCAGAACTGTTTTTCTGATCCAAAATACAGCAAAAACAGTAATAGGCATATTGTGAAATATTTTCACAATTTTAAAATTACTCTTTAAAATGTAATTTATTCCTGTGATCAAAGCTGAATTTTCAGCATCATTACTCCAGTCTCCAGCGTCACAAGATCCTTCAGAAATCATTCTAATATGATGATTTGCTGCTCAGGAAACATTGATTATTATTATCAATGTTGAAAACAGTTGTTTACAGTTTTTTTTCCCCAGGATTATTTGATGAATAGAAAGTTCAAAAGAACGGCATTTATCTGAAATAGAAAGCCTTTGTAAGAATAATTAAAAGCCAAACATAGACTATTATGATGGTATAATAATATATAATTATTATATAATAATATACTCTCATATATTATTGATGCAAGTATTGCATGATACCAATATTTAAAAATGATTCATAAAGAACAGAATAGCTAGTGAAGTGAGGTTCTACAGACAAATGTAGTTTATTTCATTATTTTTGCACGACAAAAAGAGACTAGGGAATATTGCGAGTGATGTCACTGCAATTACACGATAGGTTGAGAGATGCCGCATGTGATTGAGTTTGCCCGTTACGCTTTCTCCAATGGTAAGGGATACAGACCCTCTCCCTATTATATATAATCCCTGGTGTAACGTCGGCGTGGGACACAGAGGGACCCTTCTCGGCTCACGATGAAATACAGCTTATAATGCGCAAGCTCTTTTTTAAGTTTTAACAACACACGGATCATACACGTACAGTATATCATTATTGTGTGCGTTAGTTTGGAGCAGTGGTTCTCAAACTTCTTAGAGAAACATCTTAGAATATGGTGCTATCAGTTTCAACACAATACATTTCTATCTGTCAAAATAGTTTTATGACAATTTGTTCTATTGTATGAAATATAGGCATACTATTGTAAAGATGGAGTTTGAGGAAGAACCCTGCAGAATAAAAGATGAAGATAGAGAGCTGGTTGGTGTTTTCCTATAAATATACTTATAAAACTTAAACTAGTTCAACTATGCTTTTAGGTGTTTCACATTTGTCCATGTTGATTTTAAACGCCAAGGACGTGAATGAAAATGAAGAACCTCATGATTTCAAAAATGAAGATGGAAATGAGTTTTTGGACACAAAACTGGACACAAAGGACCTTTCATCTGCTCTGAGTGTGGAAAGAGTTACACAGAGAAAAAAACTTAACAGAACACATGAGAATTCACACTGCCGAAAATCTGTCCATATACACTCAATGTGGAAAGTGTTTCGTTAACAAACCAAATTCAAAGGTTGAATTTGCACATGAGCGTTCACACTGGCGAAAGAGCGTTTACATGCGATCAATGTGGAAAGAGTTACAAAAGGTTATCAAATCTTAGGTGTCTAAATCTCAAATCTTAAATTCACGCTGGAGAGAGAAGCCGTTTATATGCACTTATTGTGGAAAGAGTTTTCTTCAAAAAAGAAACTTAACCCTCTATGGTACGGTGTTGCCTCCAGGCAACATGGTCTATTTTAGTTTGTTTTTCAAAAAATAAGCCACCAATTGATTGATCAAACGTATCTCAGGACAGAATAACTCAAATACTAATCAATAAAAGTGCAAAAAAGACCAAAACATGACCAACAGGTGTCCATTTTGTGTCCTGTTTCAGCACATGTGCACATGTCACATGACTCCATATTTTCTCCATTGAAAAGTGCTTTTTTCACTTGTTTGTATCCATTTAATCACCCACAAAAAATATGAGTCACCTTCACTGGCAAGTAAAGAAGTATTTTTAAGAACTTTACATTATATATCATCAAATGTTTTAGAGAAAATAACAAAAAACTGTGTGTTGCCTCAAGGCAACATTGTACCATAATGGAATCGCATAAGGCCATACAGCCGTAATAGGTTTGAATACAAATGTATCATATTTGTAAGGAAAAGAGTTAGAATTATCTAAATATGTTGGCATTTTCACATGATTTTGTAATGCACTTATAAGAATACTAATTCACATACCATATCTGCATATATTATTATCCGCACATTTTCTATAGCACTTCAGAAACGTATAAAACATAGGTAACACTGGCAGTTGATGAGGGTGAGTATGAGGAGTTAATGAGGGGTCATACTGTGATGAGGAAGATGAAATCATAGTGACAATCCATCAGGGAGATACTGAGGGTGAGAGAGAAGATGGAGATGAGGATGAAGATGGATATGATAACTTGATATAATAACATAAAAATATGATGGTTTGGTAATACTTGTGTTCCTCTATGGTACAATGTTGCCTGAGGGCAACAGCTGGATATAAAATTTTATTTTTATTAAATATGAAACTTTTAATACATTAAAAACTATATAAATTTGTTTGTTTAAAGTGTCTAGTTAAAGAAATTAATGTTTTCAATAAATATATTTCTTTTTTCTACATGAAAATGCCAAATGTTTATTTTTTTCCATTGTGGTACAATGTTGCCTCGAGGCAACAAACTTATAAAAATTAAATAAATTAAAAAATTATGAAAATGTTTATTGATTTTGTTAAAGTGTCCAATTTTAAGCAGGAAAAACAACACAAATAATTTTTTCCTCATTTATATCATATTGCGTACCATAGAGGGTTAAATTTGCACATGAAAATTCACACTGGAGAAAACATGTTCACATGCACTCAGTGTGGAAAGAGTTTCCCTCAGAAATCAAGCTTAAATTTGCATATGAAAATTCACACTGGAGAAAGACCGTTTACATGCACTCAGTGACCTTCGATTACATCCGGTGAATTAAAAAGACATCAGAGAGTTCATACTGGAGAGAAACTGTTCCAGTGCTCACACTGGAAAGAGCTTCTATCAGTTACATGGCATGAAATCTCATGAGAAGATTCACACTAGAGAGAAGCCGCACCAGTGCTCCTCATGTGAGGAGAGTTTCAGTCGGTTATCTAGTCCATGGATTCATAAAAAGCATTGCTCGAAGTTTAAAATGATGCACTGAGAAAAAAAATGCATTTGCATTAAAATCAATAAATTCTCAAAGTACTTTAAGACTGAGAAATAAGTTATGCAAGTTTAGTTCCTTTTTATTTCATGAACGCATTAACTGCATATGAAATCATGGTGTTCTATTAAAAAAAAACAACTGAAAACTCCAAACAGATGTTTTCCTCCCCTCAATTTATATATAAACAGGCATTTCAGATGTAATTTATGGGTAATATCAGTCTGTGTTCATGCTTACAGGTACATATTGTAATGTTTTGGAATACAAAGTACAAACTTGTGCTAGTAAAATATTTACAATTAAATGTTATAATAAACTCTTTTTTTTTTTTCATGTCTAAGGGGATACCAAGGTGCTCAATGTAAGTATAGCACAATTCATATACAAATATGATTTGGAGTTCTGCATTAACATGGCTGCATACCATTTTTAATACTGATGCTGTGTGTATAGTTGTACACTATTATTTGAGAAAAAAGTAACTTGGATCACCCCTGTGTATAATATCAAAAAAGGTAACAGATAAAATATATCTACTAACCCAGTGGTTCCCAAACTGGGGTACGCGTACCCCTGGGGGTACGTGAGGTGTCAAAAGAAAAAAAATGCTGAGTAGTTTATTTAATTCTACCTTAAAATAACATTAAAACCGAGCATGTTTTTCTAACTACCAAAATGCCGTAAATCCAGTACATTTAATCAAATTACCTCATCATTTGCAGGCAAAAATTACTGTTATCCACATATGATAGATTGCATGCAGAATCTGCTGCCTTAAATCGCGCTAAATTACTGTTGTTCTCGACAATGCACCTTTGTAAAAGTGGGGATTTAGCATTTACTCGCATGAAAAACAAATAGACACAGATAGTTGATTAATTTCGATTTAAGACTCGAACTTTCTCCGATACAAAAACACCCTGTTGTGTGAATTCTTGTATTTAATGATGATAACGAGCAAGAACGAAATTGTTCCCAAATGTCCACATTACTGCAAACGTGACATTATTATACAACAGGCCAAAAAAAACAAAACATACATTTTAAACACAGTACTGTCAGTATTTGCTCTATTTTGCAATGAAATAATAACGAAAACCACAGCAGAACTACAACACACGTCTGTGTTTCGCGAACAATTTTGCGGCTTTGAACGAATCGTGAGAGTCCATGATTCAATGGTTCATTCACAGCCACTCACTCATAAAAACAGTGACTTGCTGCCACCTACTGGCGGTTTTACTTTAATATTTAAAAGTTTTATTTAGTTTTACCATCATTGCATATTTCTTTATTGAACATTTTTATTTAAAACATTATTTATTTTATAAAGTTATTCATAAAGGTAAAATATGCACTGGAAAATCAATTTAGGGGGCAAATATTGTCCCTTAATGGAAAAGGTGTGACTGCAGTCGAAGTTGAAGAGAGGGGGTACGTGGAAGGATGGTAATCCCTTCAGGGGGTACTCCAAGCTAAAAGGTTTAACCTATATAGGTTAGATAGTTGAATATGGTGGTGACAAATCAAGTCCCCCATAGAAATCCATAATCAGGACCCCAAGCCTACAAAATCAAGCTTTTTAAACTACATTATTATGACCATTAATGTCTGGATTTGTTAGCTCATGTACTAGCATAGCTTACAGATAACCTGATTAGCCTGATAGTTTATACATGCATTTTCACTTACCCTAAATGTATTCACAATTATCTTCAATGTAATTGTGTTAAATTAAGTGTTAAATGTCCAAATATTTTAGTTATGAATAAAACTAATTCATGTAACTTAATTAGGGTATTATTTATGAATTAACAGTTCTATTCTGCACTATATAGTAAGGTATTATAAATTAACATCGTTCGTATGCACTTAGAATAATCATTAACTGATTATTATTTATGGAGACTCGATTTCCAGGGAGAACCTGATTTGTAAAGACACCGCCAACAGAGGGCGCTCGTGCAACGTAAACAATGACGTACATCCGGTCCTAGGAGACGAAAAGAAGCGAGGGAGGGAAGAGAAAATAAACATGAGTGGAACACAGCCGTTCATTCTGCTCTAAATCTTGTTTTTTTTCTCAGACTGCGAGTGTTAATTTTATAATCAGGAAAAATCGGAATCTAAACGACTAAGTCAATTCATTTAGTGAATCACTCAGAAATTAACCAAATTACGCTCGTCAAACAATAAGCTCGTTACTGACTGGGTTTGTGAATATAATGCCTTGTGTTTTCACTAGTTAGCAATTGAAATTAGTCAAAACTCTGTTAAATTGTTTCTAAACGACTATTTGAGCAAAATATTTGCAACTGGATAATTGAGAGTGACTGTAATTCTGGTGATCAAGATCAACTACTGACATACTATTGTAAGGATGGAGTTTGAGGAAGAACCCTGCAGAATTAAATATGAAGAGACAGAGGAACAAACAGGTTGGTGTTTTCCTTCATTCATTTAATGACTGCTGAGGAATTTTACGATGAAAACTGACATCTAAAATACTTTTCACATTTATGTTTTTAAAATGTTGATTTCAGATATGATGGAAGTGAATGGAAACAAACCTCATTATTTCAAAAATGAAGATGGAAATGCAGTCGTTTTAAAGACTGAAGAGGATCAAGCTGCAAAATCTGAAGTCCAAGAATCGTTCACCTGCTCAGAGTGTGGAAAGAGTTACACATGTAAACCAGCCCTAAACAGACACCTGATAATTCACACTGGAGTAAAACCGTTTACATGCACTCAGTGTGGAAAGAGTTTCACTTACAAACCAGACCTTAAGAGACACGAGAGAATTCACACTGGAGAAACTCTGCTCACATGCACTCAGTGTGGAAAGACTTTCATTCGTAAAGAAAACCTAATTAAACACATGAGATTTCACACTGGAGAAAAGCTGTTCACCTGCACTGAGTGTGGAAACAGTTTCATATATAAAAATCAACTAAATGCGCACATGAGAATTCACACGGGAGAAAAACCATTCACATGCACTCAGTGCGGAAAGAGTTTTGGATTCAAAAGCACTCTCCAAAAACACCTGCACACTCACTCTGGAGTGAGGTTGTTCAGCTGTAATCAGTGTGATAAAACATTTGTTTTGGCAGTGCATTTAAAAGCCCACCTTAAAGTTCATGCTGGTGTGAAACCTTACGCTTGTTTTTTTTGCGAAATGAGTTTTTTAGAGCCACACTTATTAAAAAAGCATGAGCGTGTACATACTGGTGTGAGACCTTATGTATGCTCTTATTGTGGGAAGAGCTACACTTCATCCAGTGCCTTAAATTCACATCAGAAAGTTCATACTGGAGAGAGACCATATGAGTGTTCATACTGTGGAAAGCGTTTCTTTTACCCACAAATCTTGACAGAACATGAGAGAGTCCATACTGGAGAGAAACCGTACAAGTGCTCATACTGTAGAAAGTGTTTTGCTCAGTCAGGAAACCTGAAAAAACACGAGAGAGTTCATACTGGAAGTAAGCCGTATCAGTGCTCTTCATGTGGGAAGAGTTTCAATCAAATATCTCATCTAAAGAACCATAAGCAAAAGTGTTGTCCAGAGCTGCCTGCATCACAAATAATACATTCACAAGACATTCAGATAAAACAAAAGCTGGAATTTGTTTCCATTGATTGATTTCATTTAAGAAGGAAATTTTCTAAAATTAGTATTAAGGTTTGATCATTTGACAAAGCATTTGACAGCGTCATAGTATGTACATGTACATTCCCTCTTCCTGTATCAGTAATAGTGAATTGTCCATAGTTTTCTCCAAAACAAATCTATTGTGTTTATTATTATGAGAGCCGTAAAACACAGCCATTTATGCAGCTCTAAATCTGACTGAGTGAATTATTATAATTTCTTTATTATTCAGGAAGAATTTACATTTAAACGATTTTGGTGAATCAAAAACACAAACCATTTGGAGTGGTTACATTTTTTTTTTGTTGTGAAGTTCAGCTATTTTCATTAATTGTGCGCATGTGAGGCATTTGTGAAACAATGATAGTCTAATCATAATTCAAACAACTTAGCTATTCAATCATGATACATTTAGAAACTGAGGACTTTTGCATTGAAATCACTCTGAACAATGTGAATATATAAAAATAAAAACAATGTGATTGTAATGAATATTACTGTAGTTTATTTAATGTTTCTAATCTAATTATACAAGTATCAGCTCATTCTTTTTAAAATGACACCAGATGTTTTCTATGTGTGATTAAAGAGGCGATTCCTTCATAATTTAGACTCTGACACACCAACATCACTGAGAGAAAATGAAATTGTTCAGGAAAAGTGAATGTGTTCTGTGTCTGACAATTCAGCAATGTGTACTTGTTTTACAGATACTATCCAGTAGTTTTGAAATAAGGGTATGTACGTTCTTATGTGGTTATATTTTGACAAACAATGTGGTCAAAATGTAATAAACTCATGTTTTAAGCAGATTTTGTGTCGTCTCAATCCTCTGCATAAATTGCATGAACTTTTCTGTAAAGATATGGCAATAGATGTTTAATTATCATTAAAGCCAGACAATTTCATCATTAAATATTTGTTTTTTTTACTATCTAGTGACCTTTAATTTGAGGAAAGAGAAACTGACTTTATTCCATTGGATGTGTCAGTGTCAATTTGCTCACATCTGATTGATCCAATTTTGGACTGAGATCTCTTAATCAGAACAGAACCTGCCCCAGAGCAGGTTCTTGGTCCATTCTTGTTTAGTATAGAGTGCAACAATGCCCAGTGACGCTGTTTTTGTTTTTTGCTTTGTTTTTTCAGTATTTTTATTTTTTTCATTTTTAAAAGAGTCTTCTTTAAAGAGTTATAGCCCATGAACCAAGCCAATCAACTACAAGGTGAATCACAACACTGCAAACTTTGAAGTTTGTGAAAAGAGGACAAAAAGACAGGCACAAGACTGTAACAGTTTTAGTGAGGGAAGGAACTACAATCAAGCATTGTGAACAGCATAATCAAATTAAAAAGCATGGAGAAATATAAAACTACTCATTTACAAATATATATACCAATATGTACATATCACTGCAGTTTATAACAGAAATAACACTAGAGGCAGTTAAACAGCAAGCACTTTTAAACCGGTATCTGGTTTATGCTGGTCAAGTGCTGGTCCTTAGCTGGTCCTAAGCAACTAGCTCCAGCTCAGGACCAGTTTAAACCAGCTCAGGTACATTTTTCTAATGAGCCTGGGCTGATATATATATATATATATATACACACACACACACACACGCGCGCGCGCACATATATATATGTGTGTGTGTACCGGTCAAAAGATTGGCAACATTATGCTAAAGTTTTTAAATGTTTTTTAAAAGAAGTCTCTTCTCGTCATCAAGGTTGCATTTATTTGATCAAAAATACAGTAAAAACGGTAATATTGTGAAATATTATTACCATTTTAAAATATGAGTTGGCGTTCTGATGTAGAACTTGGAAGTGCTGCACCGTCTATACAACATAAGCATAGGAGACTGACAGGGAAGAGAAGAATTTTTTGAATAAAAATGTTATTTTTGTTTTGTTTTTGCGCACATGAAATATTCTCGTTGCTTCATAACATTATGGTTGAATCACTGTAGTCATGTTGACTATTTTAGCAATGTCTTTACTACTTGGACCTTGAATGTGGTACTTGTGTTGCTTTCTCTTGGGGATCAGAAACCTCTTGGATTGTCAAAACTATCTTAATTTGTGTCCTGAAGATGAATGAAGGTCTTATGGGTGTGGAAAGACATGAGGGTGAGTAATTAATGACAGAAACTCCAAAGTGATCATTTTTCTAATGTAATGCTTCGTAAGTGTCGAAATGGTAACAGAGGTAATAAAGCATCAATAAAAGCATCAGCTACATCTAAATTTCTATTCTGGCACGTTCGATCACGTTTACACAGCAGTTCCCACTGAAGCAATTAGCACATCTCTGGCGTCTTCTGCTATGTCATTCAGAGCTCTTTTCAGCATTCTTGAGACTGTCATATATGACATTCCTCCTGCAACCACAGTGCCAAGAAGGGGTATGAGGCTAGCAACATACTCAACTGCATTTTCAGCCACAACCACGGATGCAGCACCCAGTAAAGAAAATATTGAAGCTTTGTCTATACCAAAACGCAGAGGTGACTTCATCCGACTCTTCATTTCCTCAATGGTCTTCCCCGATTTATCACAGAGCTTCTGTAGGGATGGATCATCCAGACCAAAGGTATTGTAGTACGTTTCAATCTCTTTTTTGAGAATAACTAAATCCACAGCATATGAAAGACCGGGAAGAGGAACTGTAGCCACCAAAGCAGACAGCAAGGCTACTTTTCCAATATTTGCTTCTAGAGCTTTCTTCTTTTTCTCATTAATCTCCAGTGTAATATTTGGCAAAGCCAATATCAACACATGTCTTTTATGCTGTGGAAGCTCTTTCTCCATCCTCTCCTGCAGCAGATTTAAATCATATTTGCCGAGCTCAAAGTTAGAGATCAGGAACACGGCAGGATCCTCTATCCTGATCTTTTTCAGACCTAGACAGAAACAAGAAAGGGCATAAATAAGTATATAGTATTGTATCTAATAAACAGGCTAATATGTATCATTATAAATTGAATCCTTATTATAATTGTTGTTTTTATATTAGTAAACTATCATTCACTTGTAACAATTGTAAACACAACATCTTTATCTTTTTTTGTTCAAATCATTGTCATAAACTGAATAACTAACCATTTTCACAATCCTCTCGGATTATATCCAGTGTTTTTTCCTGGTCAAAGCTCTTCTTTCTCTTCTCAGCATGAATGGTTGTGTCAATCTTTGACCGAACAAAATAAAACTTTTTTTCCCATTCTCATGATCTCTTTGGCCAGCTGAGTGTGGCATTCTCTGAACCGATCCGAAGCAATGATGATGAAAAAATCATAGCGGTCAAACTCAACCAGATCAAGATACTCATCAGCTTTGAAGTTTGGTGTTCCAATGCCAGGAAGATCCCACACTTTCACATTTTTATATTTAGGGTGAAGGTAATCTTGAGGCTCCATAGTGGTTTCTACTGGGCCAGTTTTAGCAGAGCCCTCTTCTTCATCCCCTAAACCCCTGAATGCATTGACAAACGTGGACTTTCCAGAACCTGACTCTCCTGTCACACCAATGTTAAGTTCTACAAGATCTTGCTTTTTGAGGTATTCTTTGATTGTGTGTATTGCTGATGGAAGATCCTGAGTAGATATGGATTCTTTAATATCCTCCAGCTCCTCCTGAGTTATCACATCATATTCTTCAATAAAATCCATCTAGAAAAGAACCGTCAATTTTAATAGTTATAAAAAGAAACTGTTGAAAATATGTTGCTTAAAACAAGTTTAAGAAGTCAGAAGTCCCTTTCTGTGTGTTGGTCCATTTTAGTTGAAACTTAAAGTCCCATTTAATCTGTTGGAAGATCAAATGGGCCATCAACTATAAAGAGTTTTAATTTGCTGCATAATTTGCCTTGTATCTTAGCATTTCTCCTTATAGATCCTGTCAACATGATTCATAAAACCATACTTTTAGATGTTCAATATAGTTCGATATACAAATCATACACTTATTTTAAGTTTCGTAAAAATGACCTGCACATTTTCAGGGGAATTGTGCTCATGCAATGTAAACACAGATATCACAAGAATGCAAAAAATTGGTGTGGTTTGAAAACTAAACTGTAAAGTGTTAGACAGGCCCTCTTACATTTTTTCAATCTCACCTTTATGTTTCAGAGCACGAGACAGGAAGAATTTAGACCAAGAATAGAGGAGCTGTTGTTTCCTTCACCAATATGGAATTCACTGTTGTAAAGAGAAGTTTTAAGTTTGAGTTTAAGTTTATTAAAAATATAAAACATAAGTAGGAAAAATGAACATTTATTAAAGACTAAGGAAAACAAAAGTTTTAAGAAGAGTTTTAAAAACTGATAAAGAAGGAGTTGCTCTAAGATGGACAGGCAAACTATTCCACAATCTCGACCCCACTACCGAAAAGGCTCTATCTCCTTTGTGTTTAAACCTTGATCAAGGGACTGTCAGTAAATTAAGATTACCAAATCAGGGGGTGGGGAAATGGGTTGAGACTCAGATTATTAAATACTAGTACATTAAAATCAGAGTTAAAGCGGGATGAATAGTAGCGAGAATGTGTTTGAGCTTCAGCAGATGAAAAGGTTAATTCAGGGAGAGACGAAGTAAATAAAACTGCCTTATGGTCCGATAACAACGAATCATATATTACAAGCTCAGAGATAAAGAACCCATGGGTAAGCACAAGGTCCAAAGTATGGCCATATGTGAGTATGATATATTTTGTCCACCGTTTCTGGTTTAAAACTCCTTCGATAATGTATCTGACGGGCAGTATACATGAAGATTAAACTCACCAACTAATCAAAATTTGTAGTAATAAACCCCATCAATTCCATGAATTCACAGACAAAATCTTTAACAAGATGTGGAGGGCGATAGATCATTGCTATCAAGATGGGGACCTTCCACTCAAGTCTTAGTAACTGAACTTCAAAAGTAGAGAAAGCCTTTGTAGAAAACATTTGACAGCAAGAAAGGAAAGTCCATTTTAAAACAGTAACCCACTAACCCACCCCCTCGAGAACAGACCAAAGTTTGAAGTACAGTCACATGAAATACTCATAATGTAAAGCTGAATTAATTCATCAGGCATATTCAATGTTACATTTGATTGCTTAAAAAAACCCTTCTAAAATGGATTTTACATTACAGCATTGAAGGAGACTTTACAGGATATAAATAAATGTATACTACTTTTTTTTATTTTGCTGCCTCACACTAAACGTTGTATTAGGATAGCCCAAAAGTTCCCAACCATTTCATTTTACAACAAGAAATATATTCCTGTCAAAAGTTTTTAAAAGTTCTATAAACATTTGAAAGATAAGTGAAACAGTAAAAATACATGGAGTCAAGTAGTCTGTATCTTTCTTACCAAATTCTTCAGAGCAATCCACACAGAAAGAAGACACTGACAAGATCTGAAACGAAGCCTGAAATTGCGCAGACCTATTAACTTTCCACTGGACAAAAAACAAAAGCAGAGCGAGATCCACCCAAAAAATAAATAAATAAAAAAATACTTTCACTTTCACTGCCAAATCACCATAGTAACAAGAGTCAGAGGGACATTACAAAGAATAAACAAAGGAAACAAGGCAGGCAAAACAGGAACTGAATCACAATGAAAGTGAAAACCAAAACAGAGCATATGTAAATTGATGCAAATAATATTAAAGAAATCACATGGCATAAAAACATTCACCAAATCTCCTTAGCACTTAATAAATAATTAAAAATAAATAATCACTTAATTTAAATCTGTAGTCCATTACTTTTTTTTGCTTAAAAATTACCTAAAATCAATTTGAGCAAGAACATAACTTAGCCAGTGTTCAAAACAATCTCCTTACCATAGCCCGATTAACAACGGTAAGCTTAATGTTTTAAAATCCGGATGGTACTGGTGGGTTTTGGCGAGAAATTCGAGCATGTCTCCTTTTTTCACGTCTGTTTACATAAGGACAAGTCCCAGCTAGTAGGCCATATCGCGAGGCGAATCATTTATAGCCTTTTCTCACAGCAGCTGCAATAATTAAATGTGTCATTTTGATGGCAGATTGTCAGAAAGATCCAAATGACAATCATCAGTGACAACTGGAGATTCACCCGTAGTCAAAAGCAAAAGACTTCGGACTGAGGAGTGGCTACAGAAATTGAAATCTCCAAGTAACTCTAATACTTACTAAATACACACAGTCATGCAATGCTGTGATGTTAACATTAACAACTTGAGGACAAAGTATAACAATAATAATAATTTGCATGGTTTGACGTGATCCGAGCTAAGCGATCGTTAGATTTAATCACCATTGGAAGCGTGATTTACAGTAATGCTTTTTTCTTAGTTGGTCAGAACAAAAGTGGCAGATTTGTTACTTACTTTTTCACATGACATTTTCCGGGGGATGCAGGTTCCAGATGCAGATGTGATTCTGAAGTACAGTATACACACCGATGTAATGATTGACAGCAAACATTAGATTCATCAGCGTTGAGAAGGCACAACTAACGTAAAGATGATAATTCCGCAAATAACTACACTTCCAGGTTTCAACAGAGACGGCGACAAAGAGTCAAAACTTGCAGACCGCAGCTTTAAAATAAATTTACATAAAGTTCCTATTTGACTGATCTGAGTAACATTTTCTAAAATATTTTTAATCAGAATTAAAGCAACACTTCAAGGACAAGGAAAGGGAATAGGAAAGTAGATGAAATGCTAAAAGTTAAAACTAAGTAACTAATTACAAATAAACATTTCATTTAAAATAAAATACATTTATATTATTTATAAACTTTATTTTAGTATTTTTGACTGATTAGAGTATGACAGAGTATTTAAACCTGTTCTACTTATTTATGAAAAGCAGTACATTGAGAATAAAGTGTGTCAGGGCTTTTGTCAAACACACATACAGCCTCAAAGGACATGATAGCGATTGTACACACCACAAATTAATCTCAAAAGGCAAAAAAGTCACCATAGTAATGAGACTAAGAGACTTCAAGAATGTTTGAACATTTGCATCGAAATGCACACATGAAAATCTTTATTTTAGACTCATCAGCAACAACAACAATAATAATAATAATAATAATAATAATAATGAAAAAGGCAAAAAAAAATAATGTGATTGTAATGTAAGGGAAACCCAGACTCAAGGATAAAGTTTGAACCTAGATGCAGGTATTTATTCATAACCTTATATTCACAGGTGAATAAGAACAATGACAGTAGTGCAGAGAAAGTGGATGACTGAATAATGGATCTTTGTATCTTTCACCAGGTTTAGAGGAGTACATTGATGAGCCAACACACAAACAGCAACTTAACCACCACACACATATATATGTGTTGGTTCACATCAAAAGAACACAACCTCAAGCAGACTGATTTACTGTGCTCTCTCATTAATTTGGCTGTAAAAGAGCTCTGTGTGGTGGAGTGAGTAAAACACACTGATATCCACTAACAGTGTCCGTTCAGTCAGTGCTGGGAGCTGGAATCGGTCTTTGTGTCTGGTGAAGATGCCGTCATGTGTGAGAGCAACTCAACCTGGATGTGAGGAGTGCAACTGCGTAAACGTCCAGCAGGCGGCGCTCTCGCTTTTAGACTCTGGGCTTTAGTCTGTGAGACAGTTCAAACCAGTGTCTGCTGATTGTCAATGATGTGAAGGCAATGGACACTCAAATCAATGGAGTTAAAAAAACAAAAATAGAAAAAAATATTGCAAAACTGCCCAGTAGGTGGCTGTATAAGAATGTAAACTTCCATTAAACAAAAGAAGAAGAAAAAAGTATGGTGCTTCTTAGCATCGGTTTGCATGGTGACTCCTGGATTCGGTGCTTTGTTGAGAATGTCTTGTGTGTTCACTGCGAAAGAAAAGAAGAAAGTGACATGAAGGCCAAATATAGTAACCCATACTCAGAATATGTCCTCTGCATTTAACCCATTCAGTTAATGTGAGTGCACTATGAGTAGTGAGTAGTTAACACACACACACTAAAGGGCAAAATATAACTCCCAAGGACACCTCAGTCATTTCCTGCTGATATTGAGACTCAGTCACGCAACCTTCCGGATGGACATCCCCGGCGGAGCCCACGGGACCAGTGACTATGGTGGAGCTGGGGAATCAGAAGACTGAGTCAGAGCTGGAGGAGGCGGAGACCGAGACTGAGTCAGAGGAACGGAGGACCAGGGCAATGACGCAGGCTTGAAGGACCAAGGTGGAACTGGGGGATTGGAAGGCGAACCCAGTGGGACTGAGGATGATGGTGGAGCCAGAGAAATGGAAGAGGTCCATGTTGGAGCTGGGTTATCCACAGACTGTAGTGGAGCCAGATGGACAAGGGGCACCAGTGAAGCCGGAAGGCTGTCAGGCCAAAGTGGTTGCGCAGGTGGAGCTGAAGGGCTGAGGACAGTCTGCAGAACAGGAGGATGAGGAGGTGTCAAGACCCTGGCAGAGTCAATGGAGGAGGTGGATGGATCCAGAGAAAAATCTATGAGTCACTTTCAGTGGTTTCGTGTGTATGCAGATATTTGAGACTAGGGAAAAAAAAAAAAAAAAGATTGGATAGGTGTGGATGCGGCCTGAGTCTTTCCTTTAACGTCATTCCAGATTCTATGGATATGTTCATGGTGAGAGCCAGGTTTAGTTATTCAAAAATAAAACTAAAGATACTTAAGATTTTTTTTCCTAAAAACCTTAAGGCTAAAAAAGGAAAAATATTAATAGAATAAAACAATTTCTCAAAGAGGTAGAAGTATTACAGTCCAACAAAATATGTTTAACAGACAGTTGGATTCTTACAAGATGAACACTGGTAAATTTTCTACATTTTGTTTCTTTTGGTTTATGTAGTTTTGTTTACAATAACAACTGTCTTGCACACTGTTTTTAGTGCCTTTTTAAACAGTTTCCCTTTGAAAAGGTCATCCAATACTGAGGACAGGCTTCTCTCCAGTGTGAGTTTTCATGTGACGCTCAAGGCTATTCTTCACTCTGAAACTCCTTCCACACTGAGAGCAGGTGAAAGGCTTCTCTCCAGTGTGAATTCCCATGTGAATTTTAAGTTGACCCTGTTGTATGAAACTCTTTCCACACTGAGAGCAGGCAAAAGGTTTCTCTCCAGTGTGAATTCTCATGTGATTATCAAAGTTTGGTCTGGTTCTGAAACCCTTTCCACACTGAGAGCAGGTGAAAGGCTTCTCTCCAGTGTGAATTGTCATGTGACTCTCAAAGCTTTGTTTGATTATGAAACTCTTTCCACACAGAGAGCAGACAAAGGGCTTCTCTCCAGTGTGAATTCTCATGTGATACTCAAGGCCTTGTTTCACTGTGAAACCCTTTCCACACTCAGAGCAGGTGAAAGGCTTCTCTCCAGTGTGATTTTTCATGTGAATCTCAAGGTTTTGTTTCGCTGTGAAACCCTTTCCACACTGAGAGCAGGCAAAAGGCTTCTCTCCAGTGTGAGTTCTCATGTGACTCACAAGGTTTTGTTTGATTATGAAACCCTTTCCACAATGAGAGCAGGTGAAAGGCTTCTCTCCAGTGTGAATTCTCATGTGAATCTCAAGGCTTTGTTTTGTTGTCAAACTCTTTCCACACTCAGAGCAGGTGAAAGGCTTTTGTCCAGCATGAATTCTCATGTGAATCTCAAGGTTTAGTTTCATTTTGAAACTCTTTCCACACTGAGGGCAGGTGAAAGGCTTCTCTCCATTGTGAGTTTTCATGTGAATCTCGATGTTTTGTTTCATTGTGAAACTCTTTCCACACTGAGAACAGGTGAAAGGCTTCTGTCCAGAGTGAAGTTTCATGTGAATCTCAAGGTTGCATTTCATTGTGAAACACTTTCCACACTGAGAACAGGTAAAAGGCTTCTGTTCAGTTTTTATGTGCTGCCTAAGGTTTGCTTGTTGATTGAACCACATCCCAACTTGATGGCAAGTGATGGAATCTTCTTTCAGTTCCTTCCAATCTAAAATGAACATTAAAATATAGATGTCAAAAATCAATTGAAGGACAATACAGGCGAGATAGCTAAATTAATTTATGCACCCCAATGACAGAATGCAACAGGTCTTTTTTTTTTTTTATCTTTGACATTCAACAGATTATATATGTACACAGTTATATATGTTAAAGAAACAAATCAACATTTAAATATCAAAGTCCAACTTGCATAGGCAGTGACTTCCTTTTTTGTTTTTGAATAATTCTGAACTTTTTACCAAATCAGACTAAAACTAGGGATTGTCACAAGTACCCAAGTACCTATAAACTTACATGTGGTTTACATTTAATTATGGGGCCCTCTAAAATACTCAATTCTGATTGGTCAGTTGCAGCATTGAGTGGTCATATACTTTCTAATATTCATTGTCGTCCATGGCAATGCTTTATCAGTCCGCTCATCTAGGTAACTGAAACCAGTGCTACATTCACATCACTCGAACTGTATCACACCTCTGACTCATGCTTTCATTTTATATGAATGCAATTGGCACCATCCTGTCTCAGTTATTATTGTGGTGAAAATAGCCTCAGTGTACTTCAGTGTATTAATATTACTGTAGCATTGCTCGAGTTTTTGTCTTGTTTCTTAAGATAACAAAGGTTTTCAGGTAAAATGATAAAATAATTTTATCTCAAATCAGTATTTCATGTGCATATATTTATTAATTTGGTTATAGCTGTGTAATAGGCCTGAAGTTTTACAGTCAGAGAAGCAATGAGAAATACTTTGAAATAATGAATGAGCTACTGGTCTGTAATAACTAAAACTGAGAAAGAATATTTAAAAGATCTAAAGCTTTTGAACTGTAAACATGGTATTGTGGCAGAAATGTGGGATATTCATAGTGAATTTTATTATATTTTATTATATTTTATTAAATATTAAAAGAGTAGGTTAATGAAATATAGGGCAACAGAAGCTTTTTTCATAAGCTAGTTTTGTGCATTTATGTATATGATAAATACCATAAAGCCGTTCTATATAGGCCTACCATATAAAAAAACATTGTTAATTTGATAAGAGTAGAGTTCTAACTCGGTAAGAATATTTTAAAATTTCACCATTTAAAAATGAGTTTTTAACATTTTACAAATGTTATTGTTGTGTTTGGTTTACTCCCATTAGCCACTCGCCGCTGTAATCTTTCTTTCTAACATAGACCCTGCCCTAATTTGTTTAATGGTGGCAGAAGTATGACTATTCTCCAATGTTTTCTTTAAAAGACTAGTTAAGGGAAGGATTTTAAAGGATATGGAAGTTCTTATGATTATTAATTTTGCTTAATTCCTACACGAACATGCGCTGCCCGATTGAGCATTGAATTTGTTTTGGACTAATCAATCGTTCCACAAGGTGCCAACACTGGCACGGGTCATTGTTTCACAGTAGAAAATTAACAAAACTAAAAGAGATGCAACAACATCAAAATACGGGATGGTGCATTCCAAACTGGATATATCACCCTCCAAAGGGCAATTTAGAGTGAAAACAATCATGGCCGCCATATTGAAGGGTCGCTCCAAACCGAAGTGCTCAAAACTGGCCACTTCAAAGGGCCCTTTGGGATGAAGGATTTCGAAGGGTACAACTGATGGACACTTCGGGCCCCCATGATCCTGGGAAGTTGTTTGATGTCACAGAATGGGTGCAGGAGGCTCAGAGTTCAATTTTACCTATAAATGTATGTATAGTATTTTTCTATACAACTGTAATATTTATACGAGTTACATTATTACTTCAGCAAAAATATTTTACAGCTCCCTTTATCAGTCCATTCAAATGTTTCAAAAACATAGACACAATATACATTATATTTAATGTAATAGACTGGCAGTACTTATAATGTTACTACAGTAAATGAATTTGTATTTATATACAAAGAGTACACCGGGGGGAAAAAGTCAAAGGCGCTTCCTTGATTCTCTTGTTAAGATGACGCAGAGGTGCGTTCCAAAAAAAAAAAAAGAGTTTTTTTGACCCCTACACCCTTCATCCAGGGCCGGCGCTACCTATAGGCAGAGCAGGCAGTTGCCTAGGGCCTCGGGCATGGAGGAGGGGCCTCCTGCCTCCACTACCGTAACATCCCCCTAGCAAAATACTAGGCTCTTTTTCCATTGGATATAAATTAATTCACAGTGACTCTCACCTATAATGAAACCAACTGTCACCGTATCAAAGTGGGTCCCACCTTCTAAATAGGCCTACATGAAAAAAAAGTTACGAAAATGCAACTTTTCTGCTGCTGACTTGCTTTAAGTAACTGAATTATGATTGCGCCGAGACGAACATCCTTCGTGGGATGCAAAGCGAAAGGCTAAACAGGCACGCAAAGAAGTTCGTAATGTAGGTGTGCGAGCTGTCATCATCTCTTTTGGACTGATTGTAATGTATTCTAAAAATAAACTTGTTCTGTCGATCGGCGTTATTTTTGGATATATCATTTGCCGGTTTATGAGTTTAAAAGAGCGCGAGCATGAGCGCTATCGATGTGTCCAGACTGTTAGACACTTTAAATTTGTGCGTAATGAGTGACATCGCGTCGGGAGCGGACTACCAATACTGAAGTAAAAGCAAAGTTCGTATTCAAAGTCAAAAAGCTAGAGTATGCTATTACAGCACTAGAGTACTTTTTTAATGTTTCAAAAACAGTATCTCAACTGTCTGTATCTTTTAAATTCTGCTGTTTACATTATTGTTCTACCGCAATACTTACTTTCAGTTTTCAAAACATAAATAGGCTATTGTTGTTATATTTATTGAAAAATCAGCGTACAATTTTATAAAATAATTAAGTATTTATGCTTAGAAGTTTGTCACTTTCACTTTTACTATACAGTAGTTGATTTGTGTAGCCTACACTACACTCTTCTGTGGTTACATGAAGAACCTTTAAAATCCACAGAACGTTTCCATAACACAAAAGGATCTTTACTGTGGAAAAAAAGTTCCATTACATTGTTTTAGAATGTTCTTCACACTAAATAAAAAAAAAAATAAAAAAAAAAATGGCTCCACACTCTAAAAAATGCTGGGTTGAAAATGGACAAACCCAGTGGTTGGGTTAAATGTTTGCCCAACGTGCTGGGTAGTTTTATTTAACCCAACTGTTTAAAAATGACTATATGGCTGTCTTAAAATGAACCAAAAATAGGTCTGAAATTAAAAATCAGACACATAATTACTAGAAGCAACAATAATAATCAAAAGGTGAACATTTATTAATAAGCAACTTAAATGTTTATTGTTTAATTATTATTCATTAAACTTGTTGATAAATGTTCATTTATTAAACATATTAATACATGTTAATTTCCAGGATACTTTGGGTTAATTTTAAGCAAGCAATACAGTCATTTTTAAACAATAGTTGAGTTAAAAAAAAAAATTCACCCAATTGCTGGGTTTGTCCCTTTTCAACCCAACTTGGTTTTTTTTAACCCATCATTTTTTAGAGTGCAGTAAAATGTTTACTGAAAGGTTCTTTGGGGAACCAAAAGTGGTTCTTTTATGGCATCAGTGTGTAAAAACTCCCTTTTGGAACCTTTATTTTTAAGAGTATATAGTGCATATTTGAAGTATTGCATAGCAATACATATGATAATATAGTTTAAATTGGTTCAACAGGAGGGGAAAATCCTGTCCAAAAATGATTAAGGCATTATGTTCATTTACTTAAGTGATTTTCCTTTTCTTTCATTTTACTGTAGGCCTAAACAGTTTGTTATTCCAAATAGTGGGTAGGTGTGTTAGGCTACTGTAAATAAATTACTGAACAAATTACTACCAAAAAAAAAAAAAAAGAAAGAAAGAAAAAAAAAAAGATAGCATCCTCAACAAACAAATAAGAGATTACCTTAAGTTTGATTAATATGGACATATAAAAATAAAACAAATATATATATAAATGTGTAGCTATATAAAAATATAAAAATTGTAATAACAGATGTTAAATAAAAAGGTAAGGAAAAGGTATTTGTTTTAAGTGCTTTTTATTAGGAGGGGTGTGGAGCAGGGGGCCTCCAACATAAAGTTTGCCTAGGGCCTCCAAATGTCTAGAACCGGCCCTGCCTTCATCCCTTCGAAGCTCTCACTCCAGAGGATAAACCCTTTGAAAGGATTAAGGCATAGGGATGAACCCTTCCGAATGGAACGCAGGGGAGACACAAGCATTGGTAAGCACTTGTCTGAGGGTTTTTGAGAGAGCCGCAACTTTAGTTTAATACAATTCAAAGACATTTTTATCAGTCATAACTTCTGGAGAAAAATAGTGCAGACACTGGACAAAGATGAAACTTTCTAGGGAGCATGTGTCGACCGCCTGCTTTTGTGCATGCTATCAAATGGAGTATACTTTGAAAGGCTACACATTTAACTGTATGCATACATATACTTGGGCTTGAGAGAATCATACCAAAACTGTAAGAGGAAGAAAGATGGGAGAGTACATATCTGATTTTTTTCAGGATTTTTTTGCTCTTCGTAAACAGTTTGTGTATTTTATACACATACAGATTCTATACGGTCAATCAATTTTGCAGTTTTTGACACGGTTGTTTTTGCTTGCAAATCACAGTTCACAAGATTGGAATGCTTTTGGTCATATTTCAGTGCCAAAAAATGTAAGCGCTGAAAAATCTAAGTAAAAATGTAAGAAGAATACAGATTTGAGTTAGCATGAAGCTATAGTTTCAAAACATGAATTGCATTCACGAAAAACAGTAAATAATGTTTTATTTCTTGTGCCTGAAACGCGATTTACACCTTTACAAAGCATCTCACGTTTAATTTATGCTTCCAATCTTATGTACACTTTTACAGATCTTACCCTGCTCATGCAAATCTTTTTGGTATCATTTTATCTTCATTAACAACAATGAACAGATTGACTCTTTGTAAGTGTCGATAATCAACTTACCCTGTTTTATATTCGTCCGATCTTGCCCTGGTGAAGACTGGCAGGTTTTCGTCTTCACATCTGGTGTTTGAGTCATCTGGATGTTTTCATGCTGCTCCATCTTTATCATCACCAGGGAATGTTTGATGCAGCTTATGACAAAGATCACTCCATGTGTGCTTCTCAAACTCTAGTGAGGCAGCTGTGTCCTTCCTAGTCCAGTCCAGCGGCTACAGGACTTGTAGGTTACAGTCCTCCTCGTTGGCATTAAACGTTAGGAGACGCTGTAGTAAAGCGTTTCTCAAAGGGGGCGTTTTCTACTTCTTCTATATGTTATGGCGGTTGGCAAACCCGCTTTCGTGCATTTCCGCCACCTACTGGGATGGAGTGTGAAGCGTTGACGGACAAGGTAAAGAAAAAGAGAGGGGAGGAAATAAATAAATAAAAATCTAATTATTCTAATCAAACGTGTTTTCTTAAAAATTCTACTTTTTAATTATTCTTCAGCAAGTTCATTAATGTTAACCTTTTTATTCCTACAGCCTTCTCTTCTATGAGCTGAGATCTTTCTTCATTAAAACCAGCACATTTTAAAAGAACGTGTTCGAATGTTTCTGGAATTCCACATTTTCCGCACAATCCTGACGTCACTTTCCCGCCGGAACGCTCCCTCAGCTGACTGAGTGGCAAAAGAACTTGCTGCATGACTGGATTTAATAGGGGAAACTGCGAAAACGCGAGTAAAACAAACGATTACACTAAAGGTTGGACTCGAAAGTGTTTCTTACAACTTCATGGATATTGACATGCTGCCAGGAATCGTGTTCCTGACATTTATATGTGCCTGATTTCGACGCCGAGGAAATACATAAAGCAAATCGGCCTGTGAAGGCTTTATATAACTACAATATAGGTAGGTCTAAATCGGAGTGATAACTTCATATCAATCCGTTATTTCGTCATATCGTCCAGCCCTAAAACTTGTAATATTTTTTGTCAGTGTTTATTTAAAAGCACCCAATTATGCAGAATATAAGATGGTAAATATTTAATTGATGAGTTGTCAACACAATATATAACAATATAATATAAATGGTATGATTTTACACCAAAATCCAACATTTTGACACAAAATGATAGCTGCAAAACATTTCTTTGCATGGAGTCCAGCTTTTCTGTGAATTGCAGTGACCCATTTGTTTCTTTTTTTTCTGTAACTTTAAGCAGTCTGAAAGAAATATACCTCAGATTTTGTGTAAAAGCTATCTGTACAGTCAGTCGCAAAGCTCTTTCCCGTTTTGGGTGTGTTTTGTGTGTTTTTCGCGGCATTCACGCTGAAAACCAATGATGCACTCAGTCTTTTGCCACTCAGTGGGCATAACCGCAGGCATAACGGCGACAGCGACATCACGTGCATACCCTCTATTTTAAAAAGTGAGCTGTGAGTCCAATACAAAGTCGAGAAATTATCGCGTCATGCCTTCTTTTGCCACAAACTTTTCTCACATTTCCTACTTCTTTTTTTATTTCAAATAAGTCTTCTTTCCTTCCTGTGTCCACAACTCTTGCCATCTCTTCTTAATTATCTTTTTAATTCATATTCATTTCAGCTTTACCCAGAGGAACATTAACATTTATTCTTGTATACTTTAAAGGGGACATCGGATGCAAAATTCACTTTTTCATGGTGTTTATAAACACAAATGTGTGTTGGCAGTGTGTCTACACAACCACCCTATAATGATAAAAATCCACCCAGTGTGTTTTTTTAATCCCCACAAATCATAAGCATTTTGTCAGATCAAGCCATTCTCAGATTCTTGGCAAAGTGATGTAATTTTGCACAGGCCCCGCCCACGACTGTTGCCCTGAGTGTGCTGTAAACAGACAGTCCGCCATTGTTTCGACGCTGGAGCAGGTGTAGACAAGAATGCCTCCTAAGCGACTGAGGTGTTTTGTTGTTGGCTGTAAGAATGAACATAGCAGCCATTATTTACTCCCGACATCTGAGCCGCTGAAGACGCAGTGGATTAACTTTGTTTTTGAAGGGAATGCGCCCCCGGGTCTACCTAAATATGTTTATGTTTGCGCAAATCACTTTACACCAGACAGCTTTCTGAACAAGGGACAGTACAAGGCAGGTTTTGCTAAAAAGTTGTACCTGAAGAATGGATCGGTACCATCCATACGTGATGCAGCTTCACCTCCAGAAGTGAGTATAATTTTTATTTATTTATTTTTAACTGCTCATGCTCATACGCGGCGAGTCAGAGCCAGTTGCTTCAGTCAGCAATTAAATCCCATGTCTTAAGTATTTAAAATTGGTCCAGTCGAAGGAACAGTCTTTGTGTCGAGTTCAGTCTTAGAATGTTTCAGCTAGTCATTAAGTTAAGAGTTAAACTGAGTTAACAGTCTCAGAGAACATTGTTATGTTGTCGTTTCCATTTATAACTTTCTCATTGTAATTCATAACCGGTCGTTTATAATGAACAATGCATTTTTACAAACTGTGTATGTTTTATGTAGATAAGATAACATGATAACACTACATTTAGATTACCTTTGTAGAGGGTTTATAAAGGTGTTGGTTAATAAGTAATTTACAAATGTATTTTAAATCGTTTTTGAAGAGTTATAATTTTATTAACATTTACACTCCCATTGATGTTTTTTAATATTAGAATGATGTAATGGTAAGTTATATTACCTGATCACTTACCTAATTGCTCTTGTTTAGACAAGCGCATCTGAAGAATTGACTAAGATGCATCATGTGGCCTGCCAGACGGACACACCACAATTGTGCACAGTTGGCACCCAGCTGTCAATAAAAACTCTACGTCCTCACTACAAAAGCACAGGTTTGATGATCCAGATCCTACACTGTTAAAAAAAACGGTCAAATTTACGGTAAAATACTGGCAGCTGTGGTTGCCAGGAATATACCGTGAAAAAAATGTGGAATCTGTAAAAGACAATACGGTATACTGGTTTTGTAACCCTAAATTTTACAGTAGACAACATTTTTTTTTTTTTACCAAAATCATGGTAGAAAAAAACAAATATATTTGTCAATTATACAGTAATTTTATGTAAAAAATGCAACTTTCCATAGCTTTTTACGGTTATTTGCAGTAAAAAAAAAAGTTATAATATAATAATATATACAGTAATTTGTTGTTAATTTAACAGTAATAGGATAGACCCTATTATGGTAAATAACTGTAAAAATAACAGAAATATGTTAAACCTTATTAAAACCTTTGACAGTAAAAAACACAGTGAAATTGTATAACAAATTACAGCATTTTATTTTGACCAGATACATTTTACGGTAAATTCCTGGCAACCACAGCTGCCGGTATTTTACCGCTAACAGAGTTGGGTAATCCAGGGTCCAAAGAGTAAAAGTCCTGCCATATTTTTATTCTACACACTGAAGCATTAATGAGATAAATAAGTGATTAATTGAGTGATGATTGAGCATTATTGAAGACACCTGATGATAACAAGCAGAATCACCAAAGGAGAAAATCACAATTTTTAAGTTACCATCATCGAGGTCAGGGTTTGTTTTAGTTGAGCTCTTGACCCTTGACTTTTTAATATTAGATTTTGTTTGGGCAGTTTTAACTGCATTAACACCAACCAGACAAGCAAAGTTAAAAGATAATAAGGTGGTGTTGGTTATGTTTTTACATAATCATTATTTGATCTAAATCACTGAACTCATTTAGAGCCCGATCTCTGAGTTAGATTCACATTATTGATTACAGCAGCACTGTGATTCTACAGCACAAGATCAGCTTTATCAAAACAATTTTTTTTTTTTAGAGTTCTGATTTTAAAAAAAAACAGAGCTCATTTAAACACACAGACATCAAGAATCAGCCTGTGAATCTCAACAGTGGTGCCCATCATAAAGCATGTTGCAATGCATTCTGGGTGCCACCAATCAAAATTCATCCATGGCTCCCATCATGCATTGCTGCATGAATAAATTATGAGCTGAATTGTCTTAGTAATTTTCTTTATTCTCACTATTAAAATTTTGCTGTTTTTCTGTGACTTTTTAGTAGCTTGTTTTCTAATGTTTAGAGTTGATCTGTTGATCACAATATGTTGCTTGTCACCGTCATTGAGATTCACAGGCTGATTCTTGATGTCTGTCTGTGTGTGTGTGCCTAAAATATATATATATATATTTTTTTTTGTGATAAGGACAACTTTTTAAAAAAAATATCTGTATTGTAAAAGCAGATCTTGTGCTGTAGAATCACAGTGATGCTGTAATCAATAATGTAAATCTAACTCAGAGATTGGGCTCTAAATGAGTTCAGTGATTCAGATCAATAATGATTATGTGAAAACATAACCAACATCACCTGATCATATTTTAACTTTGCTTGTCTTGTTGGTTTTAATGCAGTTAAAACTGCCCAAATAAAACCTAATATTAAAAAGTCAAGGGTCAAGAGCCCAACTAAAGCAAACCTTGACCTCGATGATGGTAACTTAAAAATTGTGATTTTCTCCTTTGGTGATTCTGCTTGTTATCATCAGGTGTCTTCAATAATGCTCAATCATCACTCAATTAATCACTTATTTATCTCATTAATGCTTCAGTGGGTGGAATAAAAATATAGCAGGACTTTTACTCTTTGGCCCCTGGATTACCCAACTCTGACCGCTAAAAATACAGTACAATATAAGGAACATAAATAGTTTACCGTACATTTTACATTTGCAACTGCTAAATATAGAAAAATCTAAAGATGCTCATATATAACCAAGGTAGTGAATATTACTGATAAACAATGAGAAAATTTGACATACCATTTGAAAACAGACTAAACATATCATTGAGAATATAGCATGTGTCCATATATATGGCTGGTAATCCATGGAGAAATGAATAAACATGAAACAAAAAATGACCTGCCCCTGACCGATCAACAGTAATGAGTCACTGGGTCCTGCCTTGGTGAAGGAAAGCACTCAGTGGAGTTTCTAATGCGCATGGTGTCGAAGATACAAGCTCTGCAGGAGTACTTCAATGTCCATCAGGAGTTCACTTTGGACTGGCAGGATCCCCTCTGCAGCAAAAAAATGGATAACGTTTCAAAAGTTTGATCAGTGCTTGAGCAAAATGCACAGAAATGAACAAAACGTGCTGTCAAAAACAGATCTAATGATAAATGATTTCTTAGGTGTAAAGTATGCAGTTCTAAAGGATTAGTTCACTTTTAAAAAAACTTTTGCTGATAATTTACTCACCCCCATGTCATCCAAGATGTCCATGTCTTTCTTTCTTCAGTCGAAAAGAAATTAAGGTTTTTGATGAAAACATTCCAGGATTTTTCCCTATATTATGGTCTCCAATGGGACCCAAACGGTTCAAGGTCCAAATGACAGTTTCAGTGCAGCTTCAAAGGGCTTTAAACGATACCAGACGATGAATAAGGGTCTTATCTAGCGAAACGATCACTCATTTCAAAAATAAATAAAAAATTTAAGTTTTATAAGCACAAATGCTCGCCTTGCTCTGTTCTGTGATGCGCGTTCGTGACGTCACGTAATACGCAATTACGTTGAAAAGGTCACGCTTGAAAAATTTCTGTCCTGAAGAAAATTTTCTTTTAGGCTTTTTAATATTAAAGCACCCAGGATACACACACGAAATGGGCATTTTAAACGATAAACTGACACAAATACATTTGAATATGTGGTGTATATGGTCCTCCTTCCGCACATTTGTAAACACGTCAACTTGACCTTTTCAACGTAATTGCGTATTACGTGACGTATTAGATAAGACCCTTATTCATCGTCTGGTATCGTTTAAAGCCCTTTGAAGCTGCACTGAAACTGTCATTTGGACCTTGAACCGTTTGGGTCCCATTGGAGACCATAATATAGGGAAAAATCCTGGAATGTTTTCATCAAAAACCTTAATTTCTTTTCGACTGAAGAAAGAAAGACATGGACATCTTGGATGACATGGGGGTGAGTAAATTATCAGCAAAAGTTTTTTTAAAAGTGAACTAATCCTTTAAGAACTGCATACTTTACACCTAAGAAATCATTTATCATTAGATCTGTTTTTGACAGCACGTTTTGTTCATTTCTGTGCATTTTGCTCAAGCACTGATCAAACTTTTGAAACGTTATCCATTTTTTTGCTGCAGAGGGGATCCTGCCAGTCCAAAGTGAACTCCTAATATATGCTACCATGAAATTATTTTCTGAACTATAATTTCCCACAAATTGCATTTCCAAATAAATAAACAGATACATGCAAAAATACATATGCATAAAGAAATAACTTGATTAGGCTACTTTAAATAAACCAGTTAAAGAAAAACAGGAAAATGTAAAAAAAAAAAAAAAACATGGCCTGAAATAATAAATAGGCATTCACATAATAAATCGTGTTTGTTTCCAAATAATCTGTATCTGAAGAGTTCAGATGCAAAAGCCTCTAAGTGCCATCTGAATTTCTTCTAGAATGATCATTTTTATAAAGCAAAATCCCCAGTGTTAAATTAACACCCAAAGTGAACATATGAGTCCATCTTACCGGGTGTTAAAAAGTAACACTGAAGCAGTGTTAAAGTTAATGAGATAATTTATTGATGATTGAGTGATGATTGACAATTAGTGGAGACACCTGATGATAATAAGCAGAATCACTGAAGAAACAACAAGAGAAAAAGAGAGAGATACAACAACTACAACTGACTTCCAGCCATTAAACATTATTACACTTATTATTAACCAGTTTGATTTGATTTCTGTCATACATCAACAAAAGTTCTTACTGAGAATGAACAGAGGTTTAGATGTTAATGTTTGAATGAAAGTTTAGTTTGAAGTCACCATGATGGTGAAAAGCATTTCCTTTAGTTGGGCTCTTGACTCTATTTATTAACATTATTTTATCTCTGGCTGATAAATTTGTTATGGTCAGAGAAACTATGATCTGGGCTGTGTTTCCCAATAGTTGTGTGAACCAAAGGTTATCAGTTTAGGTTTACAATGCTTTGGGAATCACAGTCATGATGGTTTTGTTTTGATGATGACATTCTCTTTGTGAAATGGTCAGATTCATTGGTGACATCCAGTATTGACTGTCAAATAGATGTTATATTATTTCTTTTTAGTAAATCTGTTACCACTTGAAATCCAGAACAACTTTTATAATCTGAAGACTCAAGAAAAAAAAAAACACACACACACAGACATCAAGAGTCAGCATATGATTCTCAAGAACGGTGATGATAAATAAATACAAAATATGACAAACAGATCAACTCTGAACATCACAAAACAAGCTACTGTCACAACAAAACAACAGAAAAATAAAGCAAACATGAACAATCTACGAAAATTACAGGACAATTCAGCTGCATAATTTATTCATGCAGCAATGCATGATGGGAGCCATGGATGAGTTTTGATTGGTGGCTCCCATCATGCACTGCAACATGAAGAACTTTGTTTGATTGTCACCATTGTTGAGGGTCATATGCTGATTCTTGATGTCTGTGGGTTTTTTTTTGTTTTTTGTTTTTTTTTTCTGTTCTTCAGATTATAAAAGCTCTTCTAGATTTCAAGTGGTAACAGATTTGCTAGAAAGAAATAATATAACATCTATATGACTGACAATACTGGACGTCACCAATGAATCTGACCATTTCACAAAGAGAATGTCATCATCAAAACAAAACCATCATGACTGTGATTCCCAAAGCATTGTAAACCTAAACTGATAACCTTTGGTTCACACAACTATTGGGAAACACAGCCCAGATCATAGTTTCTCTGACCATAACAAATGTGCTTTATAAACACAAAGTTGGAGCAGCCAGAGATACATTAATGTTAATAGAGTCAAGAGCCCAGCTAAAGGAAATGCTTTTCACCATCATGGTGACTTCAAACTAAACTTTCATTCAAACATTAACATCTAAACATCTGTTCATTCTCAGTAAGAACTTTTGTTGATGTATGACAGAAATCAAATCAAACTGGTTAATAATAAGTGTAATAATGTTTAATGGCTGGAAGTCAGTTGTAGTTGTTGTGTCTCTCTCTTTTTCTCTTGTTGTTCCTTCAGTGATTCTGCTTATTATCATCAGGTGTCTCCACTAATTGTCAATCATCACTCAATCATCAATCAATTATCTCATTAACTTTAACACTGCTTCAGTGTTACTTTTTAACACCCAGTAAGATGGATTCTTATGTTCACTTTGAGTGTTAATTTAACACTGGGGATTTTGCTGTGGTATAGTTAAGTACTTTCACTTAAATGACAATTAATAGGTAATTTGCATTGCCATTTAAGTGAAATTATTGAACTTAAATATACAAGCTTGATAAAAATGATAATTCTAGAAGAAAATTTCAGATGGCACTTAGAGGCTTTTGCATCTGAGCTCTTCATTTATTAATCATGTTGATAGGCCCTATAAAACAAATATTACATATTAATCATGTCAATTTCCTGCATCTGTTATTGACGTCCAAATGACGTCCAAAAAAATTACCCCATTCAAAGGTCAAATGTTGAACGTCAAGATGACGTCCAAGTTGGGTCATGGTTGGACGTCCAAATAGTGGACCTAGTTTGGACGTCGAATAGATGTTCAGAAATGGTCATGGACCGACGGACCTAATATAGACATGATTTGCACGTCTATCCGACGTCCAGTGTTTAGTGGGATTTTTTAACATCTTGCTTCTGTAAAAATGAATGTTTTTGTTTGCTTAAAAATCTACAGATTTATACTGTGAATTCCAACGTGCACAACCCCAAAAGATGTAGTTTTACTCAAATAATACCATAAAATCTAAGGTTTTTAGACATTTTCAACATTACAATATTTAATTGTAAAATGTATGCATATTTATTTGTTTTCACAGAAAATATTTATAATTTCAACATTTTATTACAGTAAAAAACAAAGTTTTATCCAGTCTCACAATTAACGGTTATTCAATCTATTTAATACAGTAAAAGGAAGTTTTTGGTTTTACGCTCCATTACCGTTGGAATTTGACGGTGTTTTGCTGTATATTTTACTGACTTTTTTTACAGTGTATATAGTGTGAAGTCATTTATTCTGTTTCTGTGGTATTTCCATGTTGTAATTGCTAATTTCCACAATACCAAAATGTCTATTATTATGTTACATAGGCACACAGACAACTATGTCATGGCCTGATATTGGTCTTGGCTCCTCACAAACACTGCTGTCATCAACACCAATAAAGAAGCCAATTAAGAGACCACGTTTGGAGCTGGAGGAGGAAGAGGAGGACCCTTTTGGAGGCAGCTCAAGAGCGAATGTCGAACAGCCATTGGATTCTATATATGATCCTGCAGACTCTGTCACAACTTTGACTGAGCCAACAGATGTGACGTGAGTGACAAAACGATTATAAATATTTTACATTAATTTGAATTGCTTTTCCTCAAAATATTTCAGAAGTTATGTGGACTTTTGTCATTTTTCTATGAAATCTTTATTATTCTAACAGAATGGGATCTTCCAAGTCGGCTCATAAGACAGCAACATATATTGTTTATGAAAACTGCCTTCTGGAGCTCTTTGAGCAGTGCCCTGTGTGTCAGCGAGTTTCAGATGTGCGGACAAGACGGGTTGGCACATTCCTCTCTGTGGAACAACGGTGCCCACACTGTGAGTTCTTTAGAAAATGGAATAGTCAGCCAATTCTTGGAAGCACTCCTGCAGGGAACCTCCAGCTTTCGGTTGCAGTTTATGCCACTGGTGCATCTTTCTTCAAACTTGAAAAGGTAGGGGATAAGGATTTCACTGTTTAGATAATAATTAAGTATACCATTTAATATCACTAAGAACTACACTGCACATGGAGAAATGAACGTAATGTCCTTGAACCCATACTGAAACAAAGAGTCCTCTTTTTCTGACCTAAGATCTTTCGGGCAATGCAACTAAAGATTATGCACTATGACACCTTTCGACAACATGCCCGGAGGTACATAGAACCGGCAATTGTACATAGCTGGAAGACGGCACAGGATGGCATGTTGCAGCAGCTCAGCCAACAACAGAACATTGTCCTAGTAGGTGACTTGAGGGCTGTCTCACCAGGTACAAAATACTGACTGACTGTCTCAGTTTAGAGATTACTGTTAAAGCAAGACATCATAAAAGGACAAATAGACTGTAAGACAAATTAAACATTACACATTTATCTTTAAAGGTCATTCTGCCAAGTTTGGAAGTTACTCTGTGATGGACCTAAGGACCAGCAATATTATTGATCTGCAGCTAGTTCAAGTGAGTCTTAAAATATAGACTGTTACACACTTTCACTTAATTTTCACTTAAAATATTGACATCCTGTTGTAACCCGGTTTAGAGCAACTGAATATACACACCTAAGCAATGAAAAAAAGATTATCCACATTACTCTTTCTGGAGGGTCAATAAGAGGGTTAACTAGAAAAAATGTAAACATTTTTAGGGAAAATGCAGAGATAAAAATATCTGCTGTGCATGTGTAATTCAAACAATGTAAATGTAAAGAAACAAAACTCACTGTATACTCCTCAGCTAACGTAACAGGAATTGTCAACCATGCTCATATCTGCCCTTTCTTTTATAATCAGAGTAATGAAGTCGGAGGGAGCAACTATATGGAGAAAGAGGGTCTGAAGAGGAGCCTTGATCTCTTGAGGGCACACGGTGTGACTTTCGATAGTATTGTCACAGACCGGCACCCTCAAGTACAGAAATTTCTGCGGGAGGCCAACATCACGCATTATTACGATGTATGGCACATCGAAAAAGGTATTAGCTCCTGTGTGTGGAGGTAGGGTTTATGTGCTGGTTCATGACTTAAATAGTATGACAGAGCGGTTGTTCTATAATAAAGGCATCAAAATTTAATAAATAAACATTATGAATTCATGCCTTTAGACAAGGAATGTCCTTTTTATATTATTTTGTATTCAACACATACTGTATTTCTGTGCATGTGTGTATTATTAGGACTGTCCAAGAAACTGCTGAAGATTTCTCAGAGCAAAGATTGTGAGAAACTGCAAAAGTGGCTTCGCAGTATCAAAAACCATATATATTGGACAGCAGCTTCTTCGTCGTCAGCGCAAGAGCGAGTGGCAAAGTGGACTTCAATTCTTAATCACGTACAAGACATTCACACACATGAAGATCCTGTTTTTCCACAGTGTTTACATCCACAATGCACTTCAAGGGATAAGAGCAAGTGGTTGAGAGCTGGTGCGTTCACCCTATTTGCACTGTCAATTTAAATCTGGTGTACATGTACATATGACAAATGTTTTCTTTTTTTTTTTTTTCTTGTTAAAAATATAATTTACAAATTTTCACCTTTTCCCACCAGGAACACCTGCCTTCTGTAGATTAGAGAAGGTGCTCACAAACAAGAGGATTCTGAAGGATGTTCAGAAGCTGAGCCCTCACCATCAGACCTCGTCACTGGAGGCATTCCATAGCATTATTCTACGTTTCGCACCCAATAATGTTGTCTTTAGTTTTCTTGGAATGTTATGCAGGTAACTCTATAGTAATAATTTGGAAAGGAATGTGTAAGTATTTCCAAACACACACAATGACACAAGTGTGACCTAACATATGTTTAACCATTATTTTCCCTCTAAAGACTCTACCTAGCAGCCCTTCATTTTAATGAAAATGCTGGGCGCCCCCAAGCAACAACAGCAGCTGGTGAACCACAATTTAAGGTCAACTTTCCAAAGTACAAGAAAGGACAATGCACTGCAAAGCCAGTGAAAGCAGATCCAACCTTCCGTGAGTTTAAGAAGCTTTTATTTAAAATTCTAAATAAACGTTGTACATACAGACATTGTACAACAAGCTGAAATAACATAAATAACTGTTATTTTAAATTACTTTTGTAAAAAAAAAAAAAAAAACCTTCTGCAGCAAATAATATAAATACAGTAACATAAGAAATGTCCAACAATGCTATAGCATTATAAAATAAAAGGATTTTTTTTTTTTTTGTCAGACTATGTGGAAAACCTGTTGAACCTTATCTTTGAGAAAGTTGTTATGGACCCAACACCATATGTGGATGAGGTGCTGCAGATCTGCATACCTGAGGATCTCACAGCCCAGTTTCAGAAACCAGACAAGCTGGACGTGATATCCAGCTATGTTTAATCAAGAGCAGTTCTGAACCCAACATACCTTCCATGAACATCAGGGAACTCTGCTCTTATTCGTAGCACCACACAGGAGGGCAGCACCACCCTGATTCTCCGGCCCAGAAAGCCCCAACACCAGCTGACAAACATTCTGTTGGCCAAAAACCTGTAACAGCTGAGACAAAAAAAAAGATTACACTGTACAGTGACCCAAAAGGAACGGTATTTTTGTTTTGCTCCTCAGTCATTTACATTGCAATAAATACTGAAATGCATGAAAAAACAACTTGCGTCTCTATTCTCTTTAGACCTAAAGGCCCATAGTCTGCGCTGTAGATGTTAAATGCATTCTGTAGGGAGAACAAACAGGTTCTAGGCCTGGATGCTCAACCATACATTGTGGTGGACTTTCCAGCTTTTGTATTCTTCTTAAAACTTTGAAAATGTGAAAAAGTAAATGACCTGACATATTGAAAATATGACTGCATAACAGCAATTCAGTTTGTGAAGAAATTGCTGTACCTGTGGTATCTCCTTACAGCATATATTCTCGGGTTCTGTAGGCATTTAGGCACAATTTCCACAAAGACATCTGTAACATGAAGAACCTTTAGTGACAATGCAACTGGTCACATAATTGAAACTGTTATTTATTGTTTATTTATTAAATGGTTGTAAACATACATACAAGAAATTATGAGGTGTCCTTCTAGCCCTGCAAGACCCATTTTTTTTTCTGCTGTGACCTAACGTTTATATTACATCTAAAATCATACCTAGCACTGCATAGGCACACATTACTTAGAAGTTTAAATTATTCGAAAAACATGTTTTTCATGACCATTAAATGTACATATCGTGTTCGTGTTGTGCGCAGTACGCTAGCGTTACCCTGCCAGTACCTTAAAATATAGAGTAAAGTGACATAGTCAACCAACCATTCAGAAACATTCTATTCAAGCCTTAATTGCCGAAGTTCTTCGGGGACCTCCTCTTGTTCCGGGTCTGACTCCGACTCAAATAGATACGGTTGTACCAATGTGCCATCAGACCCTCCCACTGCCATACTTTCCCCAAGGGATATGCTCAACTGTTGTCAAGGTAGCACTCCACCCGTCTTGTGTCGACACTCCCCACGGAAAGAAGGGGTGGGGCGAACAGTAGCTTATTATCATTTAAAGTGCCATGCACCGAAACGCATTGCTGTTAACAGAGCTGTTTTTTACAAGGTAAAAAGGGTGGGTTTTTTTACACAACCATTGAAAATTTTTACTAAAGTAGATTACAGACTTTTCAGGAATACCCTAAAGAATCATAACAACTTGTGGAAAATGGGCATCCAATGTCCCCTTTAAGATCCACAGGAACACTTGATAATTGCAGATGGGTGTGTTGGATCATAGTTAGATCTGAACTCTGCAGGTAGGTAGATCTCCAGGAACAGGATTGAGCACAAAAGGATTCCAGGTTTTAGGGTATGTTCAGAAGTCGGGTCACTTAGATAAGATATAGCAACCTGAGTCAGAACAGTTTGAATGTGTTTGGTGGTTGTAGCTTAAAAATGGTTTATCGGATTTGTGTGCTAAAACAGGTTGAAATCTCACACTTTAATACTAGAAACTAACTTAATAAAACAGGCTGTGTGACTATTAGGAATGATATTAGGATGATCAAAATGTAAAAGATGGTCTAGCTCACAGTGAGTCAGAGGAGCCAGAGACCACCAAGGCTGAGATGACAGAGGAGAAGACCTCGGCAGAGCCGAAAGAGATAAAGACCACCATGGTGAAACTGGTGGAAGAATAGACCACTGTGAAACTGGCAGAGTGGAAAAGCACGAAAGCAGAGCCTGAGTGATAGACATCCACGGCAGAGCCAGAGGGGCCACTGACCACGATGGAGCTGGGGAATCGGAAGATTGAGGCAGACCTGGAGGTGGAGAACAAGATGGAGCTATAGGAACAGAGGACCAGGCGATACCTCAGGTCAAGACCAATATGACATGCTGAAATAGCAGACATATAAACCTTCACTGTAGAAAAGGCTCTGCCATTGTCCAGAAGGTCCTGTAGGAAACATTATGCAACCGAAACCTGAAAGTACCTATCGGAGCACCATCCCTCAAACACCCTACATTTGTCAAGAGCCAGTTTCTGAGGGGAGGGGTGGAATATTTCCCCCTGTACTTGTGAGAGGAGATCCCTGCACACCGAAGACACATCTTGTGAGAGCCTGATCTCCCTCATTGAAAAAGTGAGAGACTGTTGTGAAATGTCTTGATGCGTTCCTATGATAGGAAAGCTCAAAACATAACTGAATTCAACCTGAGACCCAAGTAGACTATCTCCTGTAAATGAGTTAGACAACTCTTTGTCTGATATCTATTGAAACCTTATCTCTCCAGAGGCATCACTAGTGTGTTTGTGTCGCCCCCTGCTTGCTGCAGACACGGCGCACAAACAAGCAGATGGTCCAGATAAGATGTATCTCTGACCCCTGCATTCCTTAACTGCATCAAAGCCCCTTTCACACATTTACTGAATACCCACAGAGCTAGAAAAAGGCTGAAGAGAATTTTCATATACTCGTATGCTGTGCACTGATAAGCAAACCTCAGATATTTGCTGTCAAAATATGCATCCTGGAGATCTACCAAGGTGAACTAAAGTTTTGAGTTACAGCATTTTCACGGAGGACCCGTAAATCCAAGATGGGGTGGAGACCTTCACCTCTTTTGGGAATCATAAAATAATGGGAGTAAAAACACTTGTGGATTCCTTCCATTGGAATCACTCTTATCACTCCTTTTCTCATTAAGGAGGATATTTCTTCCTCCAAAACCTGAGCCGATTCCCCCTGGGCCACTGAAATGACATTGAAAACAGGGGGCTTTAGAATTAATTGAAGTCAGTATCTCCTGTCTATAGTGGTTAAAACCCAGGGATGACTGCGCATACATGCCAGTTCACTGCCTGAGCAGCGAGTGGTTGAGCAATTTTTTTTTTCCACTTTTATCCCATTCTGCACCCTTGGCCCTTGGCCTGGATGCATCAGAGAAAATTATTTTTGATGGGGTGCTTGTGAACTTATGTCTTTCCTTCCTCAGAACAAACCTCATAGATGGAGGAGTAGGCAACTATTTTGGGGTCACCTGAAGAACTTTGAACTGTCCACACAAACAAGTTTCACATTTAAATTCCTTCTCCTTTTCCCAGCAGCAGGGAGAGACAATATCCAAAATAGCCGTCATGTGGACACCAGCTACTTTAAGTACAGAGCATCTCATCCTCATTGACTGCTCGAGATTTGCCAGTTTTTGCTGTGAGATGTTACTTCACTCTTCCACTAAGACACTATTGAGTCTTACACATGCTCCCCCTATTTATGCCCATTCCACATAGACTTCACCGGTTCACTTATTCCAGCATGGTAAAAAGAAATCAAGGAACTGTTCAAGAAGTGCGTTTGAAGAGCCAGTTGGATAAAGGTATAGTCCTCGAGGGATCAGTCACCCTGGGGGAGGAGGAGGAGAGAGATGGCTGCTAGATCCATCTTAGGTCAGTCATTCTGTAACGGATTGGTTGTGGAGTGGAAGGAGTAGAAGGCAAGGAGGTGAGGCAAGGATTTATTTACAGCTTTTAATACAAAACAAGAAGATAAACCAAAACAGGAGGGAAAACTCCAAAAATGAAACAATTTAACATAAAAACACAAGGTAAGAGAGCTAATACAATGATCTACAACAACAGACTGAAAAAGAGAAATGTAAATACACAGGATAATCAACTAAGCTAGAAACAGGAAAGGGAAATAATGAACCATGGAAGTGAACTCAAAAAAGAGGAAGTAAACTCAGGAGATGAAAACAGAAACAAATATAGCTGCAAGCAGCAATTACGGGGCCAAGCAAAAAAGGCACAGCAAGCCAGCCAAGATTGCTGGGAGCGTCAGACCAGCTGCAACAGTAAGCAATTAAAGACCTATTAGGATCATTTTAGGCAAAAGAGCTGAAAAATGATATATACAGTCAATAATAAAGATTTAATGGTTTATCACTTTTGATCAATAGGTGGTGCTGTGACCAAATTAATGTGGTATGGTCAGAGTGAGGTAGCAATGACACTCGCTAAGGATATGACTCCCGTGAAAATAAGTCAACCAGATCAAAAGTTATAAACATATGAAAAAAACACTAGGTGGCGCTGGTTTGAAACTTCTCAGGCTCCTTCGGGACCTTGTGCTGATAACTCATACCGAGTTTCGTAACAATACGCTAATGCGTTCATAAAATACAGCATTTTTGCACAAAATTCAAAATGGCCGACAACCAAAATGGCTGATATGGGAAAATTGGATATCATTCGACTCGGCATGATGCCCCTAATCTAACAAGACCAAATTTATGATTTTTGGACAAACATATTTGAAGCTATAAGCAAAAATAATGACTATTTTGGCTTTTTTGAATCTCCAGACCAGTAGGTGGTGTTGCGACGAAACTCAGCATGTAGGCTCTGGTCTTGCTTGGGATGATTTGTACGAAGTTTGGTCTAAATATGATCAGTCATTGCAGAGATACAGCCATGAGTCCAAACTGGGTGCTCTGTGTTAAATTAATTTGCATGTTTTTTGAGAAGGGTTGAGTTTATCAAAAAGCTTTTGATAACTTTTTGCCAGAATGGTCTGAAGATGATCTGGTTCAATTTTCATAATAATCAGACCAACAGCCTAGGACGAGTTCGAAAAAGTAGGTTTTTCGCAAAATTCAAAATGGCGGACAAACCATAAGTCGAAACCTAGCATGTTTGGTATCGTTAGACTCAACAGGGATTCAGGAGTCTAACGTCATGACTCTTTTGAAAATAAGTTGACCACACCCATATTGATAAGCATTTGAATATTTGATTTTACCACTAGGTGGCGCTGGTCCGAAACTTCTCAGGCTAGTTCAGGGCATCGTGCTGATGACCCATACCGAGTTTTGTGGTGATATGCTAATGCGTTCATAAAATACAGCATTTTAGCACAAAATTCAAAATGGCCGACGGCCAAAATGGCTGATATGGTAATAATGGATATCATTCAACTCGGAATGATGCCCTGAATCTGACGTAACCACATTTATGATTTATGGACAAACCATTCAGAAGTTATTAGCATAAATATCCATTTTTCATATCTCTGGACCAGTAGGTGGCACTGTGCCGAAACACTGCATGTTGCCTCAAGTCATGCTTGTGATGACATGTACAAAGATTGGTCAGAATACGATAAATTGTTTTGAAGATATAGCCTTAAGTGTGATTTTGCGAGCTTTCGGTCGAATTCATTTGTGCCCTATTCGAGAACGGATGGATCTATCGAAAAGCTTTTGATAACATTTTGTAGACATGGTCTGAAGATGATCTGGTCCAATTTTTGTGAAAATCAGAGTAATGTCCTAGGAGGAGTTCGAAAAAGTAGTTTTTTCAGAAAATTCAAAATGGCGGGAAAATTTTCATGACGGAAAATGACGTCATATAGTGCAATCGATTCGACTTGACCCAAGGAATCAGAGGAAAAAAGAATTTTGTTTCTAGGCCATACGGTTCAAAAGTTATTAGCATAAACAGAAGTGCAACTTTGGACAGCTGGTGGCGCTAGAGGGATTGAGTTAGAGACTCCAAATTGGCTATAGACACAGTTCAGACTGTCCTCTATCAGTGTGCCAAATTAATTACGGGGCCAAGCAAAAAAGGCACAGCAAGCCAGCCAAGATTGCTGGGAGCGTCAGACCAGCTGCAACAGTAAGCAATTAAAGACCTATTAGGATCATTTTAGGCAAAAGAGCTGAAAAATGATATATACAGTCAATAATAAAGATTTAATGGTTTATCACTTTTGATCAATAGGTGGTGCTGTGACCAAATTAATGTGGTATGATCAGAGTGAGGTAGCAATGACACTCGCTAAGGATATGACTCCCGTGAAAATAAGTCAACCAGATCAAAAGTTATAAACATATGAAAAAAACACTAGGTGGCGCTGGTTTGAAACTTCTCAGGCTCCTTCGGGACCTTGTGCTGATGACTCATACCGAGTTTCGTAACAATACGCTAATGCGTTCATAAAATACAGCATTTTTGCACAAAATTCAAAATGGCCGACAACCAAAATGGCTGATATGGGAAAATTGGATATCATTCGACTCGGCATGATGCCCCTAATCTAACAAGACCAAATTTATGATTTTTGGACAAACATATTTGAAGCTATAAGCAAAAATAATGGCTATTTTGGCTTTTTTGAATCTCCAGACCAGTAGGTGGTGTTGCGACGAAACTCAGCATGTAGGCTCTGGTCTTGCTTGGGATGATTTGTACGAAGTTTGGTCTAAATATGATCAATCATTGCAGAGATACAGCCATGAGTCCAAACTGGGTGCTCTGTGTTAAATTAATTTGCATGTTTTTTGAGAAGGGTTGAGTTTATCAAAAAGCTTTTGATAACTTTTTGCCAGAATGGTCTGAAGATGATCTGGTTCAATTTTCATAATAATCAGACCAACAGCCTAGGACGAGTTCGAAAAAGTAGGTTTTTCGCAAAATTCAAAATGGCGGACAAACCATAAGTCGAAACCTAGCATGTTTGGTATCGTTAGACTCAACAGGGATTCAGGAGTCTAACGTCATGACTCTTTTGAAAATAAGTTGACCACACCCATATTGATAAGCATTTGAATATTTGATTTTACCACTAGGTGGCGCTGGTCCGAAACTTCTCAGGCTAGTTCAGGGCATCGTGCTGATGACCCATACCGAGTTTTGTGGTGATATGCTAATGCGTTCATAAAATACAGCATTTTAGCACAAAATTCAAAATGGCCGACGGCCAAAATGGCTGATATGGTAATAATGGATATCATTCAACTCGGAATGATGCCCTGAATCTGACGTAACCACATTTATGATTTATGGACAAACCATTCAGAAGTTATTAGCATAAATATCCATTTTTCATATCTCTGGACCAGTAGGTGGCACTGTGCCGAAACACTGCATGTTGCCTCAAGTCATGCTTGTGATGACATGTACAAAGATTGGTCAGAATACGATAAATTGTTTTAAAGATATAGCCTTAAGTGTGATTTTGCGAGCTTTCGGTCGAATTCATTTGTGCCCTATTCGAGAACGGATGGATCTATCGAAAAGCTTTTGATAACATTTTGTAGACATGGTCTGAAGATCTGGTCCAATTTTTGTGAAAATCAGAGTAATGTCCTAGGAGGAGTTCGAAAAAGTAGTTTTTTCAGAAAATTCAAAATGGCGGGAAAATTTTCATGACGGAAAATGACGTCATATAGTGCAATCGATTCGACTTGACCCAAGGAATCAGAGGAAAAAAGAATTTTGTTTCTAGGCCATACGGTTCAAAAGTTATTAGCATAAACAGAAGTGCAACTTTGGACAGCTGGTGGCGCTAGAGGGATTGAGTTAGAGACTCCAAATTGGCTATGGACACAGTTCAGACTGTCCTCTAACTGTGTGCCAAATTTCACAACTTTTTACCATACGGTTCTATGGGCTGCCATAGACTCCAAGAGCGGAAGAATAATAATAATAAGAAAACTAACAATAACAATAGGTGCCTAAGCACCTTCGGTGCTTGGCCCCTAATTGAAAGAGTCCATTAAAACAAAAACAGAGTAAACATGACATGTAGAGATTCTTTCCATCAGTTACAGTTCTGGCTTGGACAGATTAATGAAACTTATTTCAACATTTTTGTTAGGGCTGTACAATTTTTCATATTAATAATAAAGATTATGACTATGATTGCTGCAATTATCTCTCGCATGAACACTTGCTAAAGAGTAAGGCTGTAAACCTGGCATCCTGACCAAAATTTCCCATTGACCCATTGACATAAAACATAGGTCTTCAACCCTGCTCCTGGGGACCCATGGTCAAGCAAAATTTATTTCCAACCTGCTTGAGCACACCTGCCTGTGATTTTCAAGCGATCCAGAAGAACGTGATTAGCTTGTTCAGGTTTGTTTGAATAGAGTTGGTGCTAAACTGTTTTTGGTGCATTTTTAAACTCATCCGATACTGAGGACAGTCTTCTCTATGTGAATTCTCATGTGACGCTCAAGGCTTTTTTCCAATGTGAAACTCTTTCCACACTGAGGGCAGGTGAAAGGCTTCTCTCCAGTGTGAATTCTCATGTGACGCTCAAGGTGTAGTTTCGCTGTGAAACTCTTTCCACACTGAGGGCAGGTGAAAAGATTCTCTCCAGTGTGAAATCTCATGTGACTCATCAGGGTTTTTTTCACTGTGAAACTCTTTCCACACTGAGAGCAGGTGAAAGGCTTCTCTCCAGTGTGAATTGTCATGTGACTCTCAAGGCTTTGTTTCACTGTGAAACTCTTACCACACTTAGAGCAGGTGAAAGGCTTCCCTTCAATGTGAATTCTCATGTGATACTCAAGACTTCTTTTAAATGTGAAACTCTTTATACAATAATGGCAGAAGAAAGGTTTAGATCCAGAGTGAATTCTCATGTGATTATTAAGACTATCTTGTTTGCTGAAACTCTTTCCACACTGAGAGCAGGTGAAAGGCTTCTCTCCAGTATGAATTCTCATGTGATTTTTAAGGCAACTTTTCTCTATGAAACTCTTTCCACACTGAGGGCAGGTGAAAGGCTTCTCTCCAGTGTGAATTCTCATGTGATTCTCAAGGCATATTTTCACTATGAAACTCTTTCCACACTGAGAGCAGGTGAAAGGCTTTTCTCCGGTGTGAATTCTCATGTGAACCTTAAGTCTACTTTGTTGTATGAAACTCTTTCCACACTGAGAGCAGGCAAAAGGTTTCTCTCCAGTGTGAATACTCATGTGATTCTCAAGGCCTTTTTTCTTTACAAACCTCTTTCCACATTGAGGGCAGGTAAAAGGCTTCCCTCCAGTGTGAATTCTCATGTGATTCTCAAAGTTTCGTTTGATTATGTAACCCTTTCCACATTGAGAGCAGGTGAAAGGCTTCTCTCCAGTGTGAATTCTCATGTGAATTTCAAGGTTTTGTTTCAATGTAAAACACTTTCCACACTGAGAACAGGTAAAAGGCTTCTGTTCAGTTTTAATGTGCTGCTTAAGGTTTGCTTGTTGATTGAACCACATCCCAACTTGATGGCAAGTGATGGAATCTTCTTTCAGTTCCTTCTCATCTAAAATGAATATTAAAAGATCAATATCAAATATCAATTGAAGGACAATACAGGTTAGATAGCCAAATTAATTTATGCACCCCAATGACAATGCAACGGGTCTTTTTTTATCTTTGATATACTACAGATTAAATATGTCATTCTCATGTTATTGGTAACAGTAATATAGAGGGCTGCATTGGGTTTGGGCTCCCGCGGGACCCGCGGGACCCAACGCAAATCTCGCGGGAGCGGGCGGTTTTACCTTTGCTGCGGGCGGGAGTGGGCGGTCAGAAAACTTTGCGGGAGACCCGCGGGAAACGGTGGGATTTGGCGTGTAATATAAATGGAGTCAACAAATGAAGTTGAGAAGAAAATTAAAGCGGCTCTTTACTTGACAAAAGCAAAGCAAGAAAAAGCAGACACTTGGAAACAATTCTTAAAATTCGCACGTTTTATTTTGAGCATTCTCGCATGATCTAGTGCACCGTCAGAGAGGGCATTCAGTGTGTGTGGACAGAACATGGAAGAAAGACGCACAAGTCTGCGACCGCAGTCAGTCAGCAATATACTTTCCCTTCATAGTAATATGGAGTAAGCAATGCAAGGCCCAGTGATCATTCGTTTAAGTAGGCTACGTTATTTTTATTTATTTATTAGTATTATTTATTTTCTTTGCAATAGCCTGTTAAGCAAGGTATTCCATTTAATTTATTTACTTCATTTTGTATTTAATTTGTTTAAAGTATATCTATGTGTTTAAGTTAAAGTTATTTCGTATTGTGCTTGGCTTATTTACTTAAACTGTTATTTAAACTGCTTGTTTAGTTAATCGTTCGGTGAGTGTGTATGCAGTAGCCGTTTAAAAACTGAGGTGCCGCTAGTTGTGGTTTTGTTAACGGTTAATGTTTTATAACGCTAATAAAAAAATACCCAATGATTTTATCACGTGTGGTGCTTTGGTTTTGCGGCTACTTCATCTTATTTAAACGCAATCATGTTTAAAGTCTGGTATTCTGGATGTTAATTTGACCGAATTTAGTCTGAGAGTATTTGTTTAGGCCTTTTTTTTTTACAAGCTCTGAGAGAAAGTCCGCGGGAGCGGGCGGGAGTGGACACAAACTTTGCGGGCGCGGGCGGGAGTGGAACATGTGGGTTGCGGGAGCGGGCGGTCTTGGTCAGATATTCAGCGGGAGCGGGCGGGTGCGGGTTAAGGAAATCAGTCCCGCACAGGGCTCTACAGTAATACAAGGATATTTTTAAAATGCAATTTGCATTTCCTTTTCTATGATCAGATAGCTATCAGATTTATAAAAACGATTGCATTTACACTTGGCCACATAAATGTTTCTCCGCAAAACGTATCTATATCCGATCTTCAATTCCCGCGCTATATGCAGAGTTCACGTCACTAAAAGCAACAAATATGAGCTGTATTTTATTGACCATCAGCTTATTTCAAAATCAAAGACGCAATAGGAGAGAGCGTGGCAACAGCACTGGTAAGATCATTTACTCTCATTACTTTTAATGAAGATTATTGTGCTTTGAGTGCCTGAGACTTCTTTTCAGCTTGATTTGCGTGTTTACATGTTGTCTTACTGAACAGATATCAGCTGCTCATCTGCGGCGATGCGTGCTGCAGTAGCGCTGTCATATCTGGCTATAACATGCTATTTAGCCCTTAACACACGCTCACACGTTTATTTTTTAGTATTTTTGGGAGGAGTTAAATTTACATATGTGGTTTCAACAACCAGTTGCATTTAGACCTGTTCAGTTTTGACTGGAATGCATCCCAGAATCACTCCTGAAGTGGTTTGAGTGATCGGATTTATATCCATCTCGAATGTTTCGAAGGGCATTTAGACCTGGAGTCTCATTTATAAAGCGTGTGTACGCACAAAACAGAGCTCATGCATGCCTTAAACAGCTATAAACAAAGTTCACACAGCTAATATAACCCTCAAAATGGATCTTTACAAAGTGTTCGTCATGCAACATGTCTAATCGTGTAAGTATGGTATTTATTTGGAAGTTTACTTTTGATTCTGCATGAGTTTGATTGTGCTCCGTGGCTAACGGCTAATGCTACACTGTTGGAGAGATTTATAAAGAATGAAGTTGTGTTTATAATTTCTACAGACTGCAAGTGTTTAAAAAATGAAAATAATGACAATCTTGTCTCCGTGAATACAGTAATAAACGATGGTAACTTTAACCACATTTAACAGTACATTAGCAACATGCTAACGAAACATTTAGAAAGACAATTTACAAATATCACTAAAAATATCATGTTATCATGGATCATGTCAGTTATTATTGCTCCATCTGCCATTTTTCGCTATTGTCCTTGCTTGCTTGCCTAGTCTGATGATTCAGCTGTGCACATCCAGACGTTTATACTGGCTGCCCTTGTCTAATGCCTTTCATAATGTTGGGAACATGAGCTGGCATATGCAAATATTGGGGGCGTACATCTTAATGATCCCGACCGTTACGTAACAGTCGGTGTTATGTTGAGATTCGCCTGTTCTTCGGAGGTCTTTTAAACAAATGAGATTTATATAAGGAGGAAACAATGGTGTTTGAGACTCACTGTATGTCATTTCCATGTACTGAACTCTTGTTATTCAACTATGCCGAGGTAAATTCAATTTTTGAATCTAGGGCACCTTTAAACTCGCATGGAAACTCACGTTTTCATTTTGATTTACACATTTACATTAATGTTACACTTTCACTAATGGCGATAAGAACGTAAATTACATTAGCAGACATTATGGAGAAGTTAAACAAACGTGATATGAATTTACATAGCAGATGTGCTACTTTCTATCACTTTTCCTGTGACACACTGCTTTAATGACAGCGAGGAGTGCTAGGAGCATAATAATTCCTCTTTAAACTACACTGCAGATGTTATACAAAATATTTTAGCGAGATCGATGATCAGTGATGCACACTTAATAGACGATAGACTATGGAAGAAACGGCTGGATTCGGTGGTCGAACGGTCCCTTGTCCTGTTTGAATAGTTCCAATGATAATAGCTTACTAAACCGCAGCTGCACGGAGGTGTTGATGTCGTGTGAAGGATCTTCAAACAATTACCACTGTATTTGAAGAATATAATTTGAGGAAAATGGTAAGATTTGCACGTTTCCTTTTTAAAATACTTCAGTGAAGCACCGAGACAGACAATTGTATTTACACTGCAATAAATAAGTAGGCATATCCGTTTACACTAAAAATATAGCCTATAAACTTCCTAAAAGATATGTTCACCTTATCAGCAAAACTGCATAAATTTGATTCGAATTGTTTAAAACAATTAAAATACTATCTGGCCAGTGGAAATGAATGAATCAACTCTATTCTAAAACCTTTATCTTAAGTATTTAATACAATTTTGATATATTTATTCTTAAACATAAGAATATTGGATGATTTTTAGCAATGTAATGTGTATGGCACAAATGTTAACCATTTTGTCACGTGGATGGGAACATGCATGAAAATGATATGCAGATGAGGTTATGCGTAGTAAAACTAGGCATCCTAAGCTCCATATATGGTGATTTTGGGGAGGAGACAGGGTGGAGATGCACGTACGCACAATCTTCCACTGACTGGGATTTATAAAGAAATTTGTGCGCAGGTTCTGGAGTACGCATGGTTTTATAAATCTGTTTTTTTTTGTGCGTACGCAGAATCTAGCTTTTGCACGTACGTACACTTTTAGGATGAAATCTACGCAAAGTTTTATAAATGAGACCCCAGGGGTCTCATTTATAAAGCGTGCGTACGCATAAAACGGGGCTGGAAACGTGCGTACGCCAGTTCCCACGCAAAGGTTGTGATCTATAAAAACAAACTTGACGGGAGAATGTGCGCACCTTTAAACAAACTTTGAGCTGTGCGTACGCACATTCTGGAGACAAAAGTGATATGAATTGAGATAGTAGATGTGCTACTTTCGATCACTTTTCCAGTGACACGCTGCTTTAATGAAAGCGAGGAGCGCTGGGAGCACAATGATTCCTCTTTAAACTAAACTGCAGATGTTATGACAAAATAGTTTTTCGAGAATGACGATCAGTGATGCACACTTAACTTCGATATTATGGAAGACACTGCTGGATTCGGTGGTCGAACGGTCCGTTGTCCAGTTTGAATAGGTCCAATAATATCTTATTGTACAACCACAGCTGCAGGAGGTGTTGATGTCGTGTGAAGGATCTTCAAACAATTACCATTTGAAGGATATAATTTGAGGAAAACGGTAAGATTTGCATGTTTTCTTTTTAAAATACTTTGTCAGTGACGTGCCGAGTCAGACAATTGTATTTACACTGCAATAAATAAGTAGGCCGATCTGTTTCCACTAAAAATAGCCTATAAACTTCCTAAAAGATATGTTTACCTTATCAGCAAAACTGCATAAATGTGATTTGAATTGTTTAAAACTAAAATACTATCTGGCCAGTGAAAATGAATGAATCAACTCTATTCTAAAACCTTTATCTGAAGTATTTTATACAATTTTGTTTTTATGGATATTTTGATATATTTATTCTAAAACATAAAGAGGATATTGGATGATCTTTATCAATATAATGTGTGGCACAAAATGTCCATATCTAATATTTTCCAATGTCTTGTACCTTTGACGGTGTTAACCGTGGTGTCACGTGGATGGGAATATGTATGTAAATGATATGCAGATGAGGTTATGCATAGTAAAACTAGGCGTCGTAAGCTCCATATATGGTGATTTCGGGGAGGAGACAGGGTGGAGATGCACGTACGCACAATCTTCTGCTGACTGGGATTTATAAAGGGATTTGTGCGCAGGTTCTGGCGTACGCATGGTTTTATAAATGTGCGTACGCAGAATCTAGCTTTTGCGCGTACGTACAATTTTAGTAGGGATCCTACGCACAGTTTTATAAATGAGACCCCTGGTCTTTTCACGATCAGATAGCTATCCGATCAGAGAAAACACATGAAGTGACCAGGTGTAAACAGGCCCTAAATGAGAAACTAAGATCCAACTTTGGAGGTGGACATAGATGCATGTGGCCACATTGTATTTGTAGCATTAACACTACATGGACAACATGAAGGACCACCTACTCACATAACACAAACATTCAAAAAATATTCAGTCAAAAATTGTGTGCATATATGTTTTAGAAACAAACTGACATTTAAATATCAAGTTTTAGAAACAAATTAACATTTAAATATCAAAGTCCAAGTTGCATAGGCAGTGACTTCTTTTTCTGTAAGTCTAATAGCTGCATTTTAATAATAATAAAACAAAGTAAAATGACCATAATGAAGAAATATAAATAAAAAGGTTCCCATGGTTTGTGAAGAAATCATTCTTTTGAATAATTCAGGTAGTTTTACTAGGGCTGGGTAAAAAAAAATATTGATTTCTCGATTTTAATCGATTCTCATTTTTACGAACCGATATCAATTCTTAAATCCCAAGAATCAATTAGTCTAGTCTGTTTTCAGTTGATGAATGAACAGAACATGTAGCGTGCCTCCCATCCAATAAATCGCAATAATCTTTGTGCTTTGTTACTTTTGATATGAAGCAAAGTCTCAGATTTCAAATGACGTCTTTCTTATTATGAGATTCTAAAAATAAATACCATTTTGGTGCTGTTTAATGTGTAGAGCCAGATTGCTGTAGCCTCAGTTCAAGAGAAGCGGCAGCCTAAATTCAGTCATGCAGCAGGCTCTTCTGCCACTCAGTCCGGCTGAGGGAGCGCGTTCCGGCGGGAAAGTGACGTCAATGCATACCCTCTATACTTTGAAAATGACTGTACGCATACTTTGGGCTTGAGAGAATCATACCCAAAACTAATCGGAAGAAAGACGGAAGAGTATATCTGATTATTTCGGGGTTTTGCTCTATACAAGTCACTTTTGCAAGTCATCCGCAACAGTTTATTTTATACACAGATTTGCGCTTGCAATCTTATGTAGGCTACACCTTTACCAATCTGTTCATGCAAATCTTTTTGGTATCATTTTATCTTCGTGAACAACAATAAACAGATACAGATTGACGTAAGTGTAGATAATCAACTTGCCCTGTTTTACATTCGTCCGATCTTGCCCTGGTGAAGACTGGCAGGTTTTCGTCTTCACATCTGGTGTTTGTGTCGTCTGGATGTTTTCATTCTGCTCCATCTTTATCATCACACTATCTTGCTTCTCAAACTCTAGTGAGGCAGCTGAGTCCTTCCTAGTCCAATCCCGCGGAGTCTTGTAGGTTACAGTCCTCATCTGCAGAATGAGACGCTGTAGTAAAGCGTTTCTCAACAGGGGCGTTCAGAGAACATCGGGGGCGGCGCCACACCCCTCCCCCTACCCAAAGTTTTGTTTTCCAACATGTGATTAATTTCCCACCTTTATTCATAAAATTACCCTAAAGATTATTTCGTTTGTAGCCTATTTGGTTTTATGACTACTCTGGTTGAGGACGAGTATGTCTCAGAACCAGTTGTGTTTTAAAATGAGGAGACAAATTCCTCACATTTTCTTTTATTTATCAAATGTAGATTTATGTCCATGTTACACTTAATTTTCCTGGTTAAGTATATTTATAACATAATAACATTACATAAAAAAAGAGAGACCAAATACAATTCTGTTGTAACGTTCTATTTATTAAGTCTTTTTAATAGTCAATCTATTTTCATTAGTCGTCAAGCTTGTACACACTGCTCACAGACACGAAAATGTAGGCCTACCTTAAATTTCCCCAAGTATGGCAAGCCATTTTAACATTTAATCCTTAAAACGTACTAGTTTTCATGCTACTAGTGTTTATTCTTAGATACATTTTTAAATAAACTACTTATTCATTAGATAAAAGTTCTTATTACAATAGTGGCTAGTATTTAATAAAACTTTACTTGTTAAGAACAATTAGAACTAATACTTGCTAACATGTTTATAAAACATACTTCAATGTTATAATTTATGACCGATCAGACACAATTATTCCTTATTTTTAACAAATAGTTCAACAGACCCCTCACACAGCAATAAAACGAGGTGCCAAAGTGTCTGTGAACAACCCCCAATAGGTAGTAAAGGCCTCTGGTTACCATGGCAACAAAGACACATCAGCAAGGTAAGAAGGTTTTACGACCCAAAGGAATGTAGGGAGTCAATGGAAGGGATTGTCTTTTGTATTGTATACGGTGTTTGATGTACTCTCTGTGTGTGTGTGTATGTGTGTGTGTGTGTGTGTGTGTGTGTGTGGATGTGGATGGAGCTCTGAAGGTTGTGCTGTGATGAGGATTCAAATTTTGGCTCATACTTTTGAAATTATTACCAAAAATGATTACAATAATTAATTCATTTAAGACAGCATATAATGTTACATAAATCTTTTATTGACATTTGCCTTTGAACATTATTGTAAAAATGCAGGTTATAGAAAAGACGTGTGGTTTCTATAGCAACAGACTGTAAATATATTGCTTTGAATCTGTCTTTTTTAACATGAAGTCTTATATTCAGAGCATATCTATATTTACATTTGCAGATTACAACAACTCCCCATAATGTTCATCATCAGTGGCTTTCTGTACTGCTTTTTTGACAACGACAGGTCAGTCCTGTTTCCTCTCTATTGAAATTAATTTGTAGACTCTCATCATTACAGGACCCGGAGCCTGAGGTTTACAGCTTTAGAACAGCAAACCTCAAAATAATCAATTTAACCGAGAGAATCTTACAAAAACTGTCAAAAAAGATCCAAAGGCCAAGTTAAGACTGTTTTAAGATCTAGTCTGATCAAATAGTAATTAGTTAGGGCTAATCAGTATTACTTGCTTTGCCAATTCAAATTAGTAAAATATACTTTTTTTATGTAACTGACAAAGTTATGACCAGTCTTGAGGAAACAATGAGATGACTAACTTAGACTAGTCTAAACAGTTTATGCAACCCAACACAGAGCCCCGCACATGAGCGAAATAGTAAATCGTGCGCACCTTTTAGCGAATCGAAGGATCGAAATAATAAATCGTGCGCACGTTTTAGCGAATCCAGGGAAGGAAATAGTAAATCGTGCGCACGTTTTAGCTAATCGAGGGAACGAAATAGTAAATCGTGCACACGTTTTAGCGAATCGAGGGAACGAAATAGTAAATCGTGTGCACGTTTTAGCTAATCAAACGAACGAAATAGTAAATCGTGCGCACCTTTTAGCGAATCGAAGGATCGAAATAATAAATCGTGTGCACGTTTTAGCGAATCCAGGGAAGGAAATAGTTAATCGTGCGCACCTTTTAGTGAATCGAATGAATGAAATAGTAAATTGTGTGCACCTTTTAGCAATCGAAGGATCGAAATAGTAAATCGGACGTTTTACGAAAAGGGAAGGAAATAGTAAATCGTGCGCACGTTTTAGTGAATCGAACGAAATAGTAAATCGTGCGCACCTTTTAGTGAATCGAACGAATGAAATAGTAAATCTTGTGCACGTTTTAGCGAATCAAGGGAACGAAATAGTAAATCGTGCGCACGTTGTAGCAAATCGAGGGAACGAAATAGTAAATCGTGCGCACGTTTTAGCGAATCGAGGGAACGAAATAGTAAATCGTGCACACGTTTTAGCTAATCAAATGAGCGAAATAGTAAATCGTGCGCACGTTTTAGCGAATCGAGGGAACGAAATAGTAAATCGTGCGCACGTTTTAGCGAATCGAAGGATCGAAATAATAAATCGTGTGCACGTTTTAGCGAATCCAGGGAAGGAAATAGTTAATCGTGCGCACGTTTTAGTGAATCGAATGAATGAAATAGTAAATTGTGTGCACCTTTTAGCTAATCGAACGAACGAAATAGTAAATCGTGCGCACCTTTTAGCGAATCGAAGGATCGAAATAATAAATCGTGTGCACGTTTTAGCGAATCCAGGGAAGGAAATAGTTAATCGTGCGCACCTTTTAGTGAATCGAATGAATGAAATAGTAAATTGTGTGCACCTTTTAGCGAATCGAAGGATCGAAATAGTAAATCGTGTGCACGTTTTAGCGAATCAAGGGAAGGAAATAGTAAATCGTGCGCACGTTTTAGTGAATCAAGGGAACGAAATAGTAAATCGTGCGCACCTTTTAGTGAATCGAACGAATGAAATAGTAAATCTTGTGCACGTTTTAGCGAATCAAGGGAACGAAATAGTAAATCGTGCGCACGTTTTAGCGAATCGAGGGAACGAAATAGTAAATCGTGCACACGTTTTAGCTAATCAAATGAGCGAAATAGTAAATCGTGCGCACGTTTTAGCGAATCTAGGGAACGAAATAGTAAATCGTGCGCACGTTTTAGCTAATCGAGGGAACGAAATAGTAAATCGTGCACACGTTTTAGCGAATCGAGGGAACGAAATAGTAAATCGTGCGCACGTTTTAGCTAATCGAGGGAACGAAATAGTAAATCTTGCGCACGTTTTAGCTAATCGAGGGAACGAAATAGTAAATCGTGCACACGTTTTAGCGAATCAAGGGAACGAAATAGTAATCGTGCGCACGTTTTAGCGAGGGAACGAAATAGTAAATCGTGCGCACCTTTTAGCGAATCGAAGGATCGAAATAATAAATCGTGTGCACGTTTTAGCGAATCCAGGGAAGGAAATAGTTAATCGTGCGCACCTTTTAGTGAATCGAATGAATGAAATAGTAAATTGTGTGCACCTTTTAGCGAATCGAAGGATCGAAATAGTAAATCGTGTGCACGTTTTAGCGAATCAAGGGAAGGAAATAGTAAATCGTGCGCACGTTTTAGTGAATCAAGGGAACTAAATAGTAAATCGTGCGCACCTTTTAGTGAATCGAACGAATGAAATAGTAAATCTTGTGCACGTTTTAGCGAATCAAGGGAACGAAATAGTAAATCGTGCGCACGTTTAGCGAATCGAGGGAACGAAATAGTAAATCGTGCACACGTTTTAGCTAATCAAATGAGCGAAATAGTAAATCGTGCGCACGTTTTAGCGAATCAGGGAACGAAATAGTAAATCGTGCGCACGTTTTAGCTAATCGAGGGAACGAAATAGTAAATCGTGCACACGTTTTAGCGAATCGAGGGAACGAAATAGTAAATCGTGCGCACGTTTTAGCTAATCGAGGGAACGAAATAGTAAATCTTGCGCACGTTTTAGCTAATCGAGGGAACGAAATAGTAAATCGTGCACACGTTTTAGCGAATCAAGGGAACGAAATAGTAAATCGTGCGCACGTTGTAGCAAATCGAGGGAACGAAATAGTAAATCGTGTGCACGTTTTAGCGAATCGAGGGAACGAAATAGTAAATCGTGCGCACGTTTTAGCTAATCGAACGAACGAAATAGTAGATCGTGTGCACGTTTTAGCGAATCGAGAGAACGAAATAGTAAATCGTGCGCACGTTTTAGCTAATTGAACGAATGAAATAGTAAATCGTGCGCACGTTTTAGCGAATCGAGGGAACGAAATAGTAAATCGTGCGCATGTTTTACTAATCGAGGGAACGAAATAGTAAATTGTCCGCATGTTTTACTAATGGAGGGAACGAAATAGTAAATCGTGCGCATTTTTTACTAATCAAGGGAACGAAATAGTAAATCGTGCGCACGTTTTAGCGAATCAAGGGAACAAATTAGTAAATCGCGCGCACCTTTTAGTGATTTACTTTTTTCTCTGCATGTCATGTGCGGGGCTCCGGATATTTCACCCCAAAATTTAACAAAAAAGAAAAAAATACTTGAAAACTTTTTTTTCTCACATTGTGACATTATTTTCATGACAATTAAGCACATTTAAACAAAAAATAAATAAATAAATAAATAAACCGACCCCTTGAAATTGTTTACTGCAAATAATAATAATAACAATTAAAATGTATTTAAATAGTGAAGCATACATCATGGTAGTATTTGTTGTGAAATAAAATAAAGGATGTTTTTCATTTCTTATTTATTACTCCTTGGGGTGAAATGTGTGACCCTGACATTTTTTGTAAGATTCACCAAACCATCAGACAGGCAATTATTTTGATCAGCATCTCTATCTGTGAATGACACATAGTATGTTCTGTGCCTGGAAACAACCCTTCAAACACAAAATAACACAAGTGCTATAGATATAGATATACATACATTAAAAGCTCTGTGTTGTCAATCACAGGACATTCAGGTGAGATGTTTGCACTTCTGTGTCTGTGAACAAATGTGGCAGTGTGGAAACAGATGGAGTTCAGAGGGCACAGCGAGCCGAATTACACCGTACAAATACTGTAGAAAATCAGCCGTCTGTGGCCTAAAAACTCTGACTCTTTCCTGAGCTGTTCATTTAGAAATCTAGAATTCCCTTTAAAATTTGAACCAATCGTGGTAAAGAAAACGAAGCGATGTAACCAAACTCAGATTTTGACATCAAATCCCATTTAAGAAGTAGTTTTGATCTGTGCTGGATCACATCACATCAGAACAGAGCGGGGTTCATTGCTGCAGCTAAGGCTTTTATAAAACATTTCACAATATTAAAATGTTCTCATATTGCATTGCTCTCCCGTAATAGTGCTTGGCACAGAAACGTGTGTTTGCAAATGACTCTCAACTTATTTCTTTACATTTATAAACGTATATACATTCTTACACGATAATGTACAAACAAAGATGTAAGTGCAAATACAATATGCATGCATGTCACTTTAAAATCTCTTTAAAACGGAAATGAGTTTCACACAAGAGCTTCAGAACTGCGAATATAAACAACTGTATCCGAATGCAATGGCAGAGAGCGAGTGAAGGGCAAAAACTCCACAAAACTAACATCTTCAAGAGCCTCGACCATCGAACGGTCGAAGAAATAATTACTATGAAATAATACTGTCAGGTCACTGTAACAATTACACTTAAGAAAAGCTTCAGTCACTGGCATGTCATGGGAAAGACTGGCTGCTGTCACATCTGGATTGAGATCAAACTGGAAACATTAAATAATAGGAAATAAAAACCCCTCAACATAACAAGATTCAGTATAAAGCGAGTACTTGGCTCTATAAGACATCATCATGACCTTTGACACCAGTTGTGTTTGTTCGTTCAGTCTGAGTTTATAATAGGGCCGGGCGATATTTTTTGTGTGTGTGTGTGTGTGTGTGTGTGTTTATAAAATATCATATTTATAAAATGAAGCAACATTGTGATGATTTTATTTGGCCATCGAGTTTCTGATTTTGACTTCAGTAGCAATTAAAAGTTTGATTCTTTTCAAACTGTATTTTTTTAATGAACTAATTCAAATCTCTGATTCAATGATTTGTTTGCATCAAGTCTTTTATATGTTAATATTGCTATTTATGTACTGTTATATTTACTGTATTTTACTACTTGCATTAAACATTTTCAATCTAACTGGCAACAATTTCTATTTGGTTGAAATTCCTAGAAGAAATCAGCCTTCAGAGCAAATATATAAAAATTAATATATACCGAACACGTTCAAAAGGCTGAAAAAATTAAAATATATATTTTACATCTTTTTTAAAATTAAAATATTAATTTTAATATACTATTATCACTATAATATCGCCCAGCCCTAACTGTCTAAGTAATAAATTCTTATATAAATATGGTCCAGAATGCTGGTAGCATTTCAACAAAACAATGCTTTAAAGTTTACACTTTTCCTGCGGACAGGTAAAAAGCTTTTATCGACTTATCTATTTTTGACATTACGAAATAAACACTTTATTCACATCAAGAGAACACAACTTGTGTGCTCAAGCAGACTGATTTACTGTGTTCTCTCATCAATTTGGCTGTGAAAGAGCTCTGTGACGCCCCCTGGTGGAGTAAATCCCACTAATATCCACTAACAGTGTCCGTTCAGTCAGTGCTGGGAGCTGGAATCGGTCTGTGTGTCCGCTGAAGATGCCGTCATGTGTGAGAGCAACTCAACCTATCCGTGAGGAGCGCAACTGCGTTTCCAGTGAACGTCCAGCAGGCGGCGCTCTCGCTCTCTCAGACTCTGGGCTCCAGTCTGTGAGACAGTTCAAACAGTGTCTGCTGATTGTCAATGATGTGAAGGTAATGGACACTCGATCGCACTTCAGCACTGTCACACGGGGAAAGCTCATTTCCTGGGAAGCGGAGAAATCAATGGAGTTAAAAGATTTATTCACCTCAGTTCTAATGAAGAGAGAGAGATGCGGCACTGCTGCATTTCGCACTAAGCTTGACCTGAGATATTAATTAGAACTTAATTCATATGGATGCATCAATATAGACAATTTGCAGGATAATTAGCTGTGTCTGTAAATACAAAAAATAAATAAGTAAATAAATGCATTTTTTTATAGCTGATCACTAATATGATACATTTGCACGTTTTAATAATCAAAATAATAATGATATAAAACACTAAGATTGGCTAATACTATTATAATAACTCAAATATTGCATATATTTATTAATATAGAGTCTATAACCAGAGATTACGTATGTTTGGTTATGATTTGGTTGATATTCTTGTTTGATAATTGCTCTTTATACTTTTAAATAACATTAATTCATTCTCAAGTCAGAAACAATTAGAAAACACTTTAAAACAAAGCGTTTATTTTTGAAAATAAATTTGCAAACATTTAGATTGCAAAAAACACAGCAAACATCGCAATTAGAACAACAAATTTTTTTAGAAATAATAATAATATAAAATATTGTATTCTTGTACTTAAATAACAGCATATAAACAAAAATATGCAAACATATAATATATATTTATAATATATTTAATATTACTTTATTAAACAAAAATAATCTGTCAAAAAAAGTAGCATTATTATATTTTAATAATAAAATATAAACTAAAATAACTAAATAATTACAGTTAGCTGATAATTAGCTGTGAGCTGTATATATATATTATTATTATTATTTTTATATATTACCTTTATTATTTGTTATTTAATTGTAAATGCATATTTTTATGGCTGATCACCGATATGATAGCTTATAAAATTGTAGTTTTAATATTTTATATCTTATAATAAGATAAGGATGATACTACTCAAATATTGTATATATTTATTAATATACAGTATATAACCAGAGATTAGAAATGGTTCAAGGAACAAAATCAGGAACCAAATTCCTTTTAAATTGTTTCAGAGTGAAAACATTAAACATTAAAACATAATTTTTAAATGCTGGTAACTGGTTAATAATGTTATTTTGTAATCATTTTTTACTAAACCAAAGATCCGCATTTTTTTTTCACAATTACAGTTTTTGCTCAGAATGCCAAATTTAAAAAAAAATCACTAAAAATCCCTGATTTTAAGGCATAATCTGTGTTTATATTAAATAAACCTTGTGGCAATCGTGTGATGCTTTCATTTTGATTTGTAAAAATCATAAATTAGCTTTGTGATTGGACAGTCAACAGGAGGAAAGACTGACCTGCTTGATCCGTCTGACAGTGGCGAATGAGGCGGACGGTGTCGGCGATCATGTGCTGAAAACACAGACAGACATCAATAACACATCTGAAGAGTGACCGGTGAAGACTCTCAATCACTGACACTCACCAGCTTCTCAAAATTCACCAGATTATCATGAAATGTTTTGTTCCCCTCATGGATGAAGGTGATATCTGAAAACCAACAGAGATCACAACATTACGAGACCCAGAAACAAATCACAAGCCATCACTTGTGTCATCATTTCCTTGACATCAGCGGGCGGCACGTTTACCTTTAAGCAGCAGAGGCATGAAGGGTATTTTAGGCGGCTTCATTTTCTTGAAAGCGTCTCTGTAGGCTTTGTGATTCATAGATGGATCCTGAGGAAGAAGTCAGATGAATCTCTTTACGTTACTCTTGAGGCACGACGACGGATGTACATTTCATAAAGTCGACATGAAATCAAAACAACTATATTTATGTTTGTTTTATGTTTATGTAACTGAGTTTGACTTACCGTCAACAGCTCAAGTTCAGAGAAAAGCTTCTTGAATTTTCCAGGAACTTTCTGCAGGAAAGAGAGCCACAGAAACTGAATATCTCCTCCTTGTTTAAAGTCACCATGAAATCAAAATTGACAATTCTTATTTTTAATGGAGGATTGCAGTATTTATTATAAATTATTTATCCATGTACATCATTATTTTTTTTAAATTTGTGTGCCTCGAGATCTTTAATCAAAATATCTTTCCCTTCCTCTTGCAGGATCTCTTCTCTTCTCTGATGACTTGTTTACTGTTGTGAGGGCGGGGCAACCTGTCACTCACATGAGATCCACCAATAGCAAACCACAACCATCCAATCAACTCCCCATGGACAAAATCAAGCCCTGTCCCACATTTTTTCTTGTTCAAGATGCCGTTTCACTTGGATATATGTCATAATAGGATAGAAAATACTATTGCAGCGTCTGTTTAATGCCGACTTTTGCGTTGTTAACACCCTGAAACTGTGTTCAGACTAGTCAAAAGTACCAGTACTTCGGTACCAAGTCAGTACTGAAATTTTAAAAATGTGATACCAGCATTTCCCCCTAGCATTTTGAGCGCAGTTAAGCGGATTCTTAAAGGGGACCTACAGTATAATGCCACTTTCACAAGATGTAATATAAGTCTCTGGTGTCTCCAGAATGTGTGTGTGAAGTTTCAGCTCAAAATACCCCACAGATCATTTATTATAGCTTGTCAAATTTGCCTCTATTTGGGTGTGAGCAAAAACATGCAGTTTTTGTGTTTGTCCCTTTAAATGCAAATGAGCTCCCCGCCCCCTTTCCAGAAGAGGGCGGAGCTTTAACAGCTTGCGCTTCAGTTGCTTAACAACAACAAAGCTGGAGAATCTCACGCAGCCAAAATGAGGATTGTCAGTAACGGTGTTCAGTGGTATCAGTTTCTGGTTAGTTGGTTTCTGTTTTTCTCACATTGCGCTGGTTAGACCAGACTGTCTATTAAACATCATTTAACATTGTATGTTCGGTGGTTTTGCCTCTGTTTCCTTTCAGTGTGGAGAGACAAATTATTTGGAAACTAAACTAGTGTCATCATAAGAGTCAGTAAAGGTGTTTTTACCTCCCATGTCTGGTTGAGGCGGCTGACGGCTGCGGTGTTTAAGCCCATGATGATGGCAAACGAGGAGTTCAGGTTCCTCTGCGCTTTACAGCTGAAACACACACACACACACACACACACACACGAGTCAGTCACTGCCTTCCAGCCACAGAGAGTTTAAACTCCCACACAGTGATTAACCTCATCATTACCAGAACCTCTCTGAGAGTACAGATATTAACCACAGTCTGTTCACTGACCTGCTGATGCATGTGCCACACATGAAGGTAAAAACTGACACTGACCAATTTTGGTTTATGGAATCAAATCATATTTGATATACATTGATTTTTTTGAGTCTTTGAATGACAGCAGGGAAAGTATTTTTGGTATTTTGGTCTGATAATTGCTCTTTATAACTTATAAATAACAGTAATTCATTCTCAAGTCAGAAACAATTAGAAAATGATCTAAAAAAAGGTTGAAAATAAATTTAGATTGCAAAACAAAATAGCAATTACAAAAAATATATATTGTAAATAATAATAATAATAATATAAAACATTGTATTCTTAAAAAACAGCATATAAACTAAAATATGCAAACATATATTTATTTATAATATATTTAATGTTACTTTATTAAAAAAAAATCCATATAAAAATGTATGTTCGTCATAAAACAGCAGCATTATTATGTTAAAAATAAAATATAAACTTAAGATAACTAAATAAAATATTTTATATTCATAATATATCAATATCATTTTCTAATACACAAGAATAACCCATATATGCCACAAAAGCAGTATTATTATATTTTAAACTACAATATTAAAATAAAATGTAAATATTTTAATATATAAATATTTTTATATTAAATGTCATTAAATGTCATACATTTTTTTTTAAATATATCAATATTATTTTGTCAAACAAAAAGTATCTGTCATAAAATTCAATATTATATTTATAATAAAATACAAACTAAAATAAAATAAAATATTTTGTATATATCAATAATCTTATATTAAACATGAGTAATCAGTGTCATAAAATGTAAAATTATTATATTGTTGATGATAAAATAAAAAATAAATAATTTAAATATAATATTATTTTATCAAACACAAACAACCAGTATTAAATTTTAATAAAATATAAACTAAAATATTTTTTTACATTTTAATATATTAATATTATTTTATTAAACAGTCACTATATGTCATAAAACAGTATTATATTATTTTAATAATAAAATATAAACTAAAAGAATCAATTATATTTTACATTTTTAATGTATTATTTTATTAAAGATAAAAAATAATGAGTATCAGTCAGCAGTATTGGTTGATCAGAGCAGATCTGCATTTGTTTTCTGATTTATATCTGTGAAATAATCTTCTGTACTACTTTCAGACAGATGAGAATCCTGAACATAAAGTCTGAACACATTTCGACTGAGACTCACTGAGCAGCGATCTTGATGAACTTCTTGAGCAGCTGGACTCGTTTCCCGAGCGACGGACACAGCAGCACCTCTGACATCACCCACTGCTGCACCTCATTGCAGCGCTGCAGCAGGAACTCCAGCGCCACCGTGTGTCCACTGCTGGCCTGACGGCTGAACGTGTAGAAGATCAGCTCTTGCTGCGAGGAAGAGAGAGAGAGAACGTCATCACAGAGGCTTTTCGTATTCCACATCCACATCTGTTCTGATAACATCCAAATGTGTTTTCAAAGAGCAAATGTGTCATTCAAAAGTTGATTTCATGATGACAGCAGTGTCTTCACCTCATGGATGGAGTTGAAGAGATTCCAGTCGAAGTTGGTAAGAGCCACGGCCACGTCCCACGTGTTGATACCCAGCAGTCTGACAGGCTTCTGTCCCAACTCAGGACATTCAGTCAGGGGCGGCTGAGAGACACAAACACCATTACAGAAGAGCATTCAGACTTTAAACCTCAAAATCGAACACAATTACAATGTAAAGTTGACATAGTTTGTCCTACCAGGATCTCGCTGAGGTCTCTTCGACAGGCGATCAGTCTGCCGGGCGCCACCAGAGACTCTGAATAAATACTGTCGTGCGGCTGAAGGACACGCTTCTCTGTGACACAGAAGAGAGAGTGAGTGTGTTTGTCTGGAAAAACAAAGGTTTGTGGTTATGTCTGAGTCACGTGCGTCTGAACCTCCGCTGTACGTCTGGACCACCAGCATCATGTCGTCTTCAGATCTGTCCATCCGCTGAGCCACGATGTGCAGCAGCTCCTGAGCCACGACCGCAGGCTTCACCCGCATACTGAGATACGAATCACAGCTCACGTACACGCGACACATGACTGAGAAACAAACCGAGAACCACAGACAGAGAGTGACTCACTGAACTTTCAGTCATTTTAATCAGTGAATCTCATGAAAACTGTCAAAAATATGTCTGGATTCATTTCATCCCAGTCAAAAAATAAAGCAATTACATATACATTTGAATATTCATTGATATTCCTATTCTGTTATTTTATTTATTATATATATATATATTATATTTAAAAAAAGATTCAAATTTATTATTTAGATATTATTATTTATTTTAATGTAGTTTTCTATAAAGAAAATGTAATAAATATATTTTATTTACATTTATATTTTAACAAGTTTATATCTGAATAAAGAAATGTAGTACTATTGCTGTTTTATAATGTTATTACATTCACATTATATTGCATTAAAATGATTAAAATATTATATATAATGAATATATTTTTTCACAGACAGTTTTGTTATATGACATTTGTTTTGCATTGCAACATTTTTTTCATGACAATTATCTATACTGCAATGCAAAAAAATGTAATATACATAATTTGATATACAAAATATCAAAATAAATATTTATAAAAATTAATTAAATATATATAGGTCAAGTTTACAATTAAATCACACACAAACACACATACACACATACACACACACACACACACACACACAAACACACACACACACATATATTATTATTATTATTATTACCAATTAATTATTAATATTTATTTTTATATTTTGTATATCATTTTGCACACAAAATATCTTCAGATATGGTTATAGTATACTGTATACTGAAATGCAAAAAAAATGTGATATACATAATTTGATATGCAAAATGGCAAATATGAAAATAAATATTTATATAAATAAATTATATATATATATATATATATATATATATTCTGTTGCAAAATGATATTAAAAATAATAATAATTATATATAATATTATTTACAATTATTTTTTATATTTATTTATTTATTTATATTTTTTATCATTTTGCTACAGAAATGCAAAAAAATGTGATATACATAATTTGATATGCAAAATGACAAAATATAAAAATAAATATTTATATAAATAAATAAAAATATATATATATATATAATTTATATTATATAACAATTTTTTTCATATAACATTTTTCCAACAAATGTATATATATATTTTATATATAATTTTCTTTTCTTTTTTTCCCTTTTTTTATGAATTACATTTATCCCAAAAATGTAGGTATTATAAATATATTATTTATTTTTCAGTTTAGATATAGTCGTTTAGCTTTGATTTCTGTTTCATTTCTCTTTATTTTGGGCATTTCAAAAAAACACTGTCAGAGACTTTCACACCTAAAATATGTGGGTGTATGTACTATATATTTTATGTTTGCAGAAAAACCCCTCAGAAGAACCCACAACATGAGAGGACTGAGGTATTACCGTCTTTAGTCTCGACTGGAGACCCTCGGAGAGGAACACAGTTCTCCTTCAGACTCAGCTGCTGGTAGAGCGCTTTATTCTGGAAGGACAAGGAACATTTGAGAATGGCCTCCTGTAACCACGTACATAATTTTTATTTTTTGGGTAAATTCTTCTTTCTTTTCACAATTTCCCTCACCTTTTGATGTGGAGAATAGTCGTCCACCGTACTGAGGGGAAAAAAGGGAGAAAGCAACTTAGAGACACATAATGAGACATTCATGGCTGCTGAAATGTGAGTCTGACAGATGCTGCAGTAGGAAGTGAACTGAGAGACGGGCTGATTTAACACCTCTGTCAGCCAGTCACGAGCGACACCGCAGCAGTCTGGGCAGACAGAGAGAGACGTGTGGGCCAGCTGTCTCTTGTGAGACTCCTCTCTCGCTCTACATTTGTCTCTGTCGCCAACTACATCCATCTATCTGAGAAGTGATGCTCTAACAGGAAGTGAAAGACATTATTGTGTCTCTGTCTCGCTGCGCTGCTCACTGTGACAGGTTTTGTTTTAACAGGGAAACAGCAGGATAAATGATCGTCTTGTCCCTCATTTTAACACAAAACATTTCTGTGGACAATGAGACGCTGACTTTCTTTTTTTTTTCTGTGACAAATGTGAGATGATTGGGCTCAGAAGTTGCTTTAGAGCTCAGGAGATTCAAATTTGTCTCAAATGTTTCTCCCAAAGTCCATTAGAAAAAATGAAAACAGACACAAATGAGCCAGTAATTGTCATACAGAGCTATAAAATTAATGTACATAACAGCTCAGATTGGTTTTGGGAGAATTTAATGAGTTCATAATGAGATCTCCAGCTTTTGATTGCAGAATTTGCCTGTTTTGGCCAATTTGAGCACAATTTGAGACATTGTTGAGATCATTTCTGAAATTTTAAAAGAGACGTGAGATTACTGGTGTCTGAAAAGTAGGAAACTCAAGCTAAAGTCTCAATTTGATTGCAATAATCTCCAAGACAGATAATTGAGAGATTAAAGATATTCAAATGAACTTGATGAGAAATGTTTGAGTTCATAATGAGATCTCAGACTTGTCTATTCAAACCTGAGAAAACCTTTAATTGCATTGCTGTCCAGGAGAAATAAAGGAGATTTTAAATAAATTCAAATTCTCTTGATGAGAAATGTCTGAGTCCATACTGAGATCTCTGACTTTTATTGGCAAATCTGAGCACAGTTTGAGACATTATTGAGATCTCTTATGAAGCTCTAGAGCAAAAAAGACTCAAACAAAAGTCTCAATTTAATCTCATTACTGTCCAGGAGACACAAACGAGATCTTAAACACATTCAAATGAACTTAATGAGAAATGGTTGAGGTCATACTGAGATCTTTGACTTTTATTGGCAAATTTGAGCACAGTTTGAGTCATTATTGAGATCTCTTATGAAGCTCTAGAGCAAAAAGACTCAAAAATGACTTAAAAGTCTCAATCACTTAAAGAGCTCATTACTCTTAAAGTCTAGAGCAAAAAAGACTAAACAAAAGTCTCATTAATCTCATTACTGTCCAGGAGACACAAACGAGATCTTAAACACATTCAAATGAACTTAATGAGAAATGGTTGAGGTCATACTGAGATCTCTGACTTTTATTGGCAAATTTGAGCACAGTTTGAGACATTATTGAGATCTCTTATGAAGCTCTAGAGCAAAAAAGACTCAAACAAAAGTCTCAATTTAATCTCATTACTGTCCAGGAGACACAAACGAGATCTTAAACACATTCAAATGAACTTGATGAGAAATG